>NW_025544814.1:381710-383580 GCF_000150115.1 Histoplasma capsulatum G186AR | reverse complement strand
GGGGGGGGTCGAGGGGGATATATGAAATGCCAATTGAAGAAATAACGTGAATGATATGGATAATATGGCATGTATACACACTTTGTCATAAGATTTCTGCGCCTTGACGCCGGTAAAGTACCATATTTCCTCCCAGAAGGCCGAAGGCTCGGAGATGCTCCACTCCCAAAGATCGTGATAGCTGTTCAGCTGTCGGCCATACTTCTGACTCACGAGGGACATGAACTTGTGAATTCTAGTGTTCTCGGGGAACGAAGGTTGCCAGAGTCTTTTGACCGCAGTGGCATCTCCATTGGTGACGGGATTGTCTAGAGATGTCATTTTTATTTGTTATACTATGGATGTGGGCTCGAATCGAGAAGGAATTTGGATGGCAGCAGAGGACATATCTAGCAGCGGAAGGATTCCGGAATAATATACAGAAGATGCCGCCCTTAGCCAAGCTCTTATTATGATTCTTCGCAGCCGGGTGGCCGTCAGGGATTGCGGAACAGCGTGAACGGCCAATTCTCGTCAATTGTATAGACAGACAGACATATCGGAGGACAGCCAGAGCTATCCTTGCAGCCCAGCACTGGCGACATCCCTGCTTAGTCAGGGCCCCCCAGCAGCGGCCGCAGCTACCCATGGGCATTGAGCCTTGAGCCTTGAGCCGGGAAATGGAGGCAGCTCAGAACAGTTGGGCCAGAATCACTCCTGCGGAAAATAAACAAACTACTTGTTGTTGGGGAGAGGGGTTTATGCTCAACAAATTGCAACGTCCGCGATATTCCATAGCCCTATTATCTTTTCCAATCAAGGATGATAGATATAGATATACTCCCTGCACAGATCTGGCTCCCGTCGGATACGGTTTTGTAAAGTCTGGTGGCAGTTGCGCATCTAACCGAAACACAAAGCCTACTTCTCCTGCTCAGGAGATCTGCTCAGTACAGCACCAGTGTCTCTTTATATTATTGCTGGACACATGCATCCTACTGCCTGGGTATCGTTGGGAGACTGGAGATTCTCCCCGCAAAACAGGCAGCGATTCGCAACTGTGATTCACCAGCTAGCTTCAACGGCAAGAGACAGCCTACTATGTACGGAGTATACCAGGACAAATTCCTCATAAGCAGAATGCTCATGCTGGAAAAGTCGAATTCCAAATTCCATCCAAAGCACAGGGACTGCAAAAATGACGCTAACCGGCTTTGGGGGAGTATGACGCCGCTTTTACTTACTCAGCTTTTCTGCATCAAATAAAAAAATCGAGTTGGATCAAACTGCAGAGCACGAGATCTTCAATCCATCTGCTTCAACCTTGACGACAACAACCGTTATATCCCCTAATACCCGAGTCTACATTCGCCACCTTTTCCGCAATACTTCTTTTCTTTGTTTTATATTTAATTTATCTCGTGTAATATATATTCCACAATGGTTAAGCTACAAGAAGTCGAGGACGAGCACTTCACACAGAAGCCTACCCAACATCCCAAAAACGGCGTCCTCCTCGAGAGCGACGATGATGACGATGATTTCACAGATACCGGTATGTCCTTGCCGTGCACTGGCGATGTCATTTTACAATGCTCAAATCTATAAACAACATGTGGCCTTGATTTTGTGACATATACATCTCTCTCTGCTATTCTTCTATTGATCACCTTCCCTTTTCAAGCCTCCCGCTCAAACAACCACAACTTCTCCAAGTCCATAGCTCTGTATTCCCTTTAATATTGATATTTTTTCCCACTCTCATCTCAAACACCCTGGAAAAACAGACTCCGATTCCCCCGATCTACGTGCCTCAGAGACGATCTTTTGAAATCGACCTGAGAACTCCCCAATCCGCAAATCCACCACTCCCCCTCTCCATCACTCCTCG
>NW_025544814.1:372463-381073 GCF_000150115.1 Histoplasma capsulatum G186AR | reverse complement strand
GGGGGGGGGGATTTTTCGAGTTGATTCCGAATTGTGGAATATTTTTCTCTTTGACATTCGACGAACGAAATGAAAACGCCCTTTTCCGAGGAGAAGTAACTGCGACGTAAACTTAACACGCTCGAAAGAACGAGAAAAAGCAAGCACTGTGGTGAAAGAGATGATATATATGACATCTCTCTGCACAGATCGACTCCTGCTTCCCTTTAAGAAAAGAAGTCTACAGCATATGCAACGACGACCTGACGCTTCCTCAACGCTCATATATTGACGAATGGACGGTGCGGGATGAAAAGGGGCAATAATACCCGTACCATATTTTGACATACATAAACGAACGAAAGACAGATCGCGAAGCCTGCCATAACAAAAACCAAAATGGTTGTCGCTTTAGCTTCCATGAACAAAAATTGTGACTGTTTCGTTTATCCCGACTCTCTGGATGTTTTGTTTCTCCCTTCCCTTTTCATCCCAACGGCTCTGGGTATCAGAATGGAGGATGCCGTCTGTGGGGGCTGCAGACTACCATATCTATTGTTTTGTCCTCCAATGCCCTTGGATAATTAATTCCTTCCTCCCTTCCTCCTTTTGATACAACCGGGGGTATTATAATAAAATAACATAAAATAAACCCCGAATGCGCTCTTCTCACCTATGTCAGATGCGACATCGCCATTCAACTTGCATTTTTCCAATCCATGTTTGCATTCCCTTTCCAAACCCCTTCTTCCTACCCTTCTTTTGTTCCGGTGCCGTGCCTCAGATGAAATCTCCTTTCTACTCTTCTTTTCTGTGTTACCCTTTCCCCCTTTTCCTTTTGTCCTCAATATTTTTTGTTTCCCCTTTCATGTCCATCTCCTCGTTTCATGGCTTTATTTTTTTCTTTTGGTTTTGCTATTTCCTATTTCTCCCTTGTCAGATATAAAAACCCATGTACTTGTAGTGTTACAGCTAGAATATAGGTGAAAGGACCCGTGAAAATTGACCCCGAGAAATGAGTGCCTCTGCCTGCATTTTACATGGATTTCATGATGCCACATATACACCCACATCAGTAAAAATTGATTGTCTCATAATCATAGAACTTTTAACTATAACCACCGATGGTATCTATCAAGGATATGAATATCGAGAAATATACTATTTTCATACCATCTATCTGTCTATCTATCCATCTATCTATATTGCTGTATGTCTGGCTGTCTGGCTGCCCGTCTGCCCAATGTGCCGTACAAAAATATATAATTTTCTATTTTCGTATGGCTGATGTGGAGGCAGTGAGCAATCTGTATATCACTACATATTCATATCAGCAAAGATAGCACATCGATAAATATCGCCAACTAGATCTTCATATCATCAATAGTCACCACTGGATTGTTATAACTATAGTTTCCAATGTTAGTTAAGTTTTAATATACTAGTAGATAGATACTAGATATATATAGGTGGGAGATGGGGAGTGAGCAATTATACATTCCTGGAGCCATATGATTTGATTGGTCAACTTTTTGAGGTTGGCGACGGATGCGTACAAGATCGTGTCCGTGAACCCGCCCGCAACCAGTATCCCTCCCAAGAGTACCATCAGTGGTTCAATTCGGCGGTGTGAGGGAAAGGGTTGAAAAAACGTGTGTTGGTTAGTTCAACTTCGGTGCCAGCGTATAAATAAGAGCCCCAGACTCCTCCAAGGATATATCCATCTTATTTCTCTATCCTACTACTTGCTCCAAGACAACTTCTGCCCTCTATTTCCCAGATGGCCTCCGAAAACATCTGCTCGGCATGTAGCTGGTCAGAAACACGCCAAGCGGGGTGTCGCTATAATAGCCATGTGAAAATTTTCTACGGTGTCAGTAATCGAGGAGCATGGTCTTTGGGATCAAACCTGGTTCTGAAAGAACGGTCCATTGAGCCACCCAACTTCGAATCCCTCAACATTCGTTTTTTGGCTGAAAGAACTTCAATACCTATACCCAAAGTCGTTGAGGAGTGGCAGGAAGTCGACGGGACATATTTCCTGCTCACCAGACGGATTCAAGGACAACCCTTGAGTGAAATCTGGCCCACCATGTCCGCAGCGGACAAAGAACGCGTCGCAAAGCAGACCGCTGACTATTTGATGCAGCTTCGCGGGCTTCACTCGAACCGAATGGAAAGCATAGGCGGACAACCACTATACTCGGCGTTTCTATTTCTGAATGGCTACGGCATTGGGCATGGGCCCCTTTCGTCAGATGATGAGCTGTGGGCTGAGATGTCGTTGGCCTTGTCAAATGTGCCAGAGGAAATTCGCTTGGAACTACGTCGACGTATGCCAAGTGCTGCTCCCTATACATTCTCCCACGCCGACCTTACCAATGTCAATATTATCGTGGATAATGGTAACTTGGCAGGTATTCTGGACTGGGAATCTTCGGGCTACTTTCCTGTTTGGTGGGAGTTTACTTGCGCAGGAATTGGTCTAGGGCAAGAGGACAAAGAATGGAAAGATTTACTACGCATGCATCTGCCGGATCATACAGAGGCCCGCAATTTTTGGTTGGATTTCTACGCTTTGCGCAAATATCCGAATTTGGACGAGAGAGGATTAAGTTTTTTAAATAGTTCTGGATTGAGCATGCCCAAGTGAAGCATAAGAATGGAAGTGAGCTACTCTCCCACAGATCTTCCACAGTAAAAAGCAACGAATGGCACTGTTTCCGACAAAATTTGACATTTAGGATCAGCCAGCCTGTTTCTTTTCCAGAGTGATCATGCCGCTTTGCTGATTAATAGCAGTGTCCTTTCAGTCGTCAATGTTAAAATCGAATTTAATCGAGACTGATCTATACATACCATATTTAGCATGACAGGTCAGGATATGGCGGCAGGCAGCTAAACACCACATAGTTCACAAGAGGTTCTCCCAGTGATATTGCTCATTTTGCACTTAGGACATCTCACTTCACCAAGTTTCAATCTTTATCGAACTCAATGAAGTCAGGGTCTTGTTGGAGATAATACAAATACAAGTTCAGGAACTTCCGATCGAAGTATGGAATAGTGAAACAAGTCAAGGGCTTCAATTCTTGTCAAAGACTTGATAGGCAAAAAGCTGACGAACTTTTTTTTCCTTTGACACCCAGGACCTTGAGAAACGTGTGAGATGAAAATGGGGAACCCCGTTACTTGCGACGTTTGCTCGGCCTGAGGGGGAGAGATGGAGCCTGTGGTTTCCCGCTGTGCGTTTGGAGTAAAATTATGCCATCAGGACCCTGCTGCTGAGGATCGAATTCATGCCCAGCGGCAAATCATTGTGTAGGGAGGAGAGTTTGGTCTGAATCCAAAACAGCCATACAAACAAGGCTGACCTGGAGGCCTTGCCCAACCTCATCACCTCGTCCACGATCGCTCCCAAGCATATGGAGCTGACATGCGTGTCCTACAACCCTGCATTTGTTGGGGCAGGCTACAAGAAAGGCCGCTTTTCGTCTTGTTTTCGAGTGATTGTCGCCTGATTTCGACTTGAAAGTCCCAGTTTTCTTTCTACATTGATTTGTGGTATTCGGCGCTTCTCATTGATGCTCTCTCTGACCCTTTCCGATGAAATATTCAGTCTAATGCTCTGGAACATGACTCTTTCACACTCAGTACTACTTTAGAGAAGCCCTTTCTGACTTCAAAAGTGGTTAAGTGTCGGAATGGCGTGAAAGAAACAGAAAAGAAAAAAAGAATGGAAGCCGCCACATTACTCAGGAATGCGTACCCGCCACAGAGCAATCAACATCATCGATAAATATCATGGGTAGATATTGTTAGATATTCATACCATTAGATATCATCACTAGATATCACTACATCTTGACATTGTTTATAGACAGGCAGGCAGGCAGGCAGGCAGGAAGGTGGGCGGATGAGTGGGAGGGAGTAATCTGTGTTAGATACTTGTTATATATCTCACTAGCATTAGCACAAAAATCCCCACATCAGAGCTCCTCGATATCATCCATCTTCATAATACAATATCTCAATAAAGATACATCACCAAAGTCTTCGTAATACCACATAATAAAGATAGAGATAGGGAGAGGGAGAATTCAAAAAAATAAGCTTTGTAATGGCGGGCCACATAAGCGAGCGGGCCATCTCAAAATACAAACAAATTTCAACTTTTTATTTGCTGTCTCATATCATAAAAAGCTACAAATTTTAGTTCTATAAGTTTCGTCTAACTAATTTACTGCATGACTTATAAAGATAGGTTTTCAATGTTTGACAAGAATTAATTTTAAGCAAATTTATAATTTCACGTACTTCAGCACCCACTTCATACCACCACGCTAATATGGTATGAGAGAGTACCTGCTCGTGTTTGTCTTGTTTGTCTTCTTTGACGAGGAGAACTCCAAGAAATGGTGGTGACGAAGCTAATTGTAAGAAGCTAGCAGGTCATATGAATACTGAAAATACGCGAAAAACTACATTTCAATTATATACAGAGTCGGGTGGTTTGCCTTAGCGACCGCACATGATGAACCGTATATCCATACCTTGGTAGTTAAGTTAGCTAGCTCCAGATTAACCATCGCACATGATGTATCGTATTTAGTAGCACAACTGCTGATTAGTATAGGAGAGATTCTGTTGAATTAAGTTCAGCAAAAGGAAGCAGCAAATAATCTATATTGCAGAAATAGAATAAGTTGGATGCCACTTCTGTGGCGCCTGTTCAAATTAATTTAATTACCTGTATATGATAGTACTCCGTATAAGTTCGTTATATATATATACGAAATCCATGGATACCCCTCTCTCACCAATGTTCCGAGTAAAACTCAAATAAATAACAAACAGAGATTGCGCGCGAACTTAAAAATAAAAAAAAACCCTCTGTTCTCGTTGCTGTGAGCTTGGAAGTTTCAACTCAAAACAACAACAAATGGTAGACAACGTAACAACAGTCCCTGAGAAATAATATGTATAGAGGGTTGGTGGGACTTGTTTGCCCTGGACTTTGTCCGGAGTATGTATGTAACCACTCTGTGTAGTGATGACAAATGCCTACGTAAGGACCAGAGGTCGAGTTTGATCTTGCTTTCTTTCTTTCTTCTTTTGTTCGCTTGCTGTTTGCAGCTGGTACACGAGCCGTAGCCTCAGCGTTAAAAAAAAAAAAAACTAACTGCACACATTTCAAGGTTATGATTACTGTTATTCGTTTTGCTCTGAATGGGTAATTTCTGGGAGCGACGTCGTAACCCCACCGAAAAAACCTTCCCTTCCCCCTCGTCCGTCATGGGAGGGAGGGGGCTTTCAAAGGAGCTGAAATGACAAGGAGATGTGGGTTAGCTAAATTTATAAAGTATTCTGGTTTACCAAAACAGCTCCTTGCATCTTGCCCAGTGGACGGAGAAATAAAAAATAAAATTGAAATTGAGCCAACGATGGCATCCATGGATAACTCCTCCATAGTCTGTCCCCTGATAGTTACCGAGGCAGTCGAATAAAATACTAGTGGCCGAGCTGCTAAATTTCACAGTTTCATCCAAAGGACGGGATCAAATGATTTCGCAGTGATTTCTTAGGGCTTATAAGTTATAGCTAGGTGTGCCCAGATGATGCCTGGAACTCGTTGATCAGGTGCTAAGGAATGCCGCTGGTGTCATTCAACAGGCTTCAGTCGCTGAAACATGATTGCAATTTTGGGGGTGTGGAAATTTTGCCTCCTTCCTTGGTTTGGGCTTCTCCGGCCCGCTGCTGCGTGTGTGATGAATGGGATGAATGGATGGAATGGATGAATGCATTGTCGGTGAGCGAAGGTTAACTATCACAGAGCACATATTTCCGTACAGAATTCATACATGTAGCGTACTGCAGAGAATTTGAAAAATGGGTGTTTGTTTCCTCAACTTCTTGATTCGACTGGTTTCATGCAGCACTGTACAGGAGTCTATTGTATTATTTTTAAAACTATCCGTTTTCCCCTCAGTCAGCGGAGCAGAAACGCGGTCCTAGTTGATTACCTGGGGGCCGGTCTGCCTGTGGTTGAGCCGATCAGATTGGAAAATCAGCATCGAATGCGCGCCTTCTAGTTCTTTCTTAAATAAAAGGGGCTGGTTGGTTGGTTGGGGGTGATGTTCATGGGGTTTCCGATCCAGAGAAAGGATTATTATGTATTCAAACGCATAACTGTGGACTGAGACTGGGGTCGAAAATACGGTAGCCGTGCATTATTGTGTGCACTCGCTCGCGTATCCAGACACAAAACACGCCCACCCACACATTTCGCCCTCGCCGCCCCATGGTGGTGACTTTTGTGAGGGTGGTGATGGGTGGTGATGGGTTGTTCCCAGTCTGCGAGCTGTCAGTTGCAAACCCCGTATCACGCCCAATCGCACGCCCTGGCTGCTTCCGATTAGTGGTTGGATCCATTGTTTGAAATCAGCCAGTCCACGCCGAGCGAGTAGTGGCAGGCTGGCACTGGCAGCAGAAGAAGCAGCAGCAGGAGCAGCTGTGGATATCATCTGCAGCGAGTCACCGTCGTCGTCGTCCGTTGTCGTCGTCAGGTCAAGTCATGTCAAGTCAAGGCCAGGTCAGACGGCCGGAGTCCTGTTAGGCCCCAGCATCCGAGTCCTGTCTGATGCAGCATCCAGGCAATAACTCACCACCTCGTAATTCGTAATTGTCGGCTGTCGGGGATGGAACATCGTGTTTGGCCTAGGAGGAGGAGGGAGGGTAACTTTGGAGTCGTCCAACTCCACCCAGGAACTTCGTTTTTCATTGAATTAGGCTAGTTACAGGGGACCCAGCAGTGACTGACGCCCGCCAGAGGGTTTTTTGTTTTTCCCTTTTTTTTGCTTTCTTTTTTCTTCCTTTTTTTTTCGCTTTCTCCTGTCTCCCGTGGTCTTCGCTTCCTTTTACTTTTTTCTTTTTCCTTATCTCTTGTTTGCACCAAGCCAAGTTAGTAAACTTCGGGGCCAGTTGACTCAGTGCGCAGCAGCAGTAGTCAGTCGACGGTAACTAGAGCGAGCGAGCAGCATAGTCCTTGTCCTTGTCCATTAATTGATCATTACTCCGTCAGTCAGTCCTTGGATGCGGCAGGAAATCCACAGTTCAGACACCACCAACCAAACCAGTCTTGGGATTTACTTTTGCGTCCTCCTCTTTTCTTTTTGCAAGACAACGAAGGATCAGCCTGTTTCCGGGCCAAACTCTGCTTGCTTGCTCCCTGTTGCTGCGGGACCTCCGCTAACTCCTGACTCCTCCCTCTCTGCCGCTCTGGCCGAAGACGTGCGAAATTGTCTCTCACGCCCTTGTGTGGCGTGGTAGTGGTAGTGGTAGTAGCGCGTATATATTTTTACTTTTTCTTCTCGACGTTTGCCTCCATTCAATAAGAACACAAAATAGTGATAACTAAGAGTAGTGATTAGTTACTTCTCTCTGCCTGCCTTTTCCTTTTTCACCCTGAACTAGTTATTATTCCCGTTGTTGGTTTTAAAAGGGTTTTTTTTAAGAAAAAACAACCATGCCGGCTCATGGATGAAATTTCGTAACCCATACTAGAAATAACTACGCGTGCTCTTCGGAACCATCCTTTCTCATTAATATCCGCCACCACTGCCACTAAACTCCTTCGACCAAAAAACCAAAAGTGGAACAGAGAGCCTTGTTATCTCCAATCCGCCATGCTCCATCCGTGTCTGCTGCTGCATATGTGAGACTTGCTCCCGTTCTTGTCGTCCTGAGCGTCCAAGGGCCGAGGGCGTCCCTTGATTCCCTTCTTATACTAGTGATTTGTTACCATTTTTCTCCACCCAGCTGGACGGCTCTCGTCGCTCTCGTCGCTCTGCCCTCTTCGGCGGTTCCCTGGGTTTGGTGGTGGCTCTTATTAGCTCATGTAATCGCGGCCTGTCTGGTGAACGACCAAAGATTCGCTTTTCGGCCAACCAATAGTTAACCACTTTCGTTTTTATACTGCGTAATTTGCCCGGCTTCGTTTATTTCTCGTCTTTTGCCGTGGTCGGGACCTCCTCCTTAAATCATAATATTCACCCAGCGGCCGTTGATGCAGTCGACGCTGTTTCGACGCAGTTTTGACGCTGTTATTAGTTCTTCTTGGGGATTGATTCCTCTTGAGCGCCAACCTTAACTTCCTCCGCACCTCCTCTATCCTTTTTCTGCCCAGCCCGGTCCCCTTCCACCGCCCCAATCTGCGTCACTCACTCTTCTGGACGAATTCAACCCGGCCCCCCCCCCCCCCGCCCCCTGGTGAAAAAGTGGTAACACAACCCCAAACCAGTCCCGTTTATAGCAATCTGCCTCTCGTTGTGAAAAAAAGATGAGACAGGGTCCGGGGTTGTTTTCAACCCCGGGGGGAAATTTTTTGTCTGCCCGCCCGGAGCTGACCCCAAAAAACCGGCCGTTTTTTCCACCGAGGGAGGCGAGGCGGGGGGGGCCTGCCCCAAAAAGGAATTTTTTCGTGCCCCCCCCTGGGCGCTGGCCCGCCCCCCAATGGGATCTTTTGTTTGACGGAAAGTTCTCCCGAGAGACAATTGGGGGAGAACCGCACCCGCGACAAACAGGGGGGGGAAGGGTGGTCCTCCCTCTCGAAATTGGGTCTCTTGGCCACCC
>NW_025544814.1:300413-371221 GCF_000150115.1 Histoplasma capsulatum G186AR | reverse complement strand
GGAAAAAAAGGGCTCGAGGTCCGGTGGGTCCCGGGAACCACGGGCCCCTTTTTTTAAGGGGCCACTGGCAGAAACGCGAGAGAAAGAGAGCTCGAGCCATTCAATAGCTCCGCATTTGCAGATTCCATCGTCCATAAATCATAGCAAGGGCAGTCTCGCGGAGTTTATTGCACAGGTACGTCGTGTCCGCTGGCCATCTTTGAAAACGGCTATTATCTCTTCTTTTCTGGACGGCCATTTCTAACGTGATGAGTACTCTTTTCATCTTTTCTAGATAACATGTCTGTTCTGGTTCGAAAAAGCGTCGAAACTTAACGCCATCCTGAACGCCTCATCTTCGCCGAGTTACCATATCCCACCTCTTACGCCGGAGTCGATACCAACAATAGGTTTTCGGAAATGGGTAACTACAATCCTTTCTACGACCCAAGTCAGCCAAAATGTTGCCATCTTGGCCCTGCTGTTCATCTACCGCCTGAAGAAGTCCAACCCTGTTGTGAGAGGGAAACGAGGAAGCGAATTCAGACTGATGACAATTGCTTTGATGATAGGAAATAAGTGTATGGCCAGCCTTTTTTTTTGAATCTACCCTCTAACTGGTTGGACCTGTTTGATGTCATGATACTGATTGGGTGATAGTTCTGGACGACAATACATACACGAACAAGACCTGGGCCGAAGTATCAGGTATCTCGGTCCAGGAGATCCATATAATGGAGGTTGAGTTCCTGAGCAATGTTAGATATAACTTGTTTGTGACCGAAGAGGAATGGGATCAGTGGCACACGAAGCTCGGAATTTTTGCAGCCTATTTTGCCAAAGCCTCTCGACTTCCTCTCGATAACGAGGCGCAACCCACCACACCGACTACTATGCAACCCTCTCCCCATCTCACCCCCACGACTCCCACCTCAACTAGTCACCTCCCCGTCCGAACTCCTAAGCTACCTTCGCCTTCCGGTCTGCCATCATACGTACCGCCACGACATCAGATATATACACCTGCGACTGCGCCCATTTTGGGACACCCGAGTTTATCTCCGCGTCAGTCGTCATGGAATGTAAACTCAACTTCGGGTCTGCATCGAAAACGAAGCTGGGATGGACCAGTAGAGGAACCTCCTTCCAAGAAAATGGCCATATCCACTATGTCAGGCCTGGCGCCTCTTCCATCACTTCCACCTATGACGGCTGTCACTGGAGGCCATATCCCACCTTTGACAATTCCATCCGTTCCACAATCAGAAATGCCCATGCTACCCTCGTCTCTGCCACAACTTCCACGGCTCAATTTTGCACTGGCGCAACAACACCCTGCTGGCCCGCCATATGCCCCTCAATCGCAAAGCCAACCCCACTTCCCACAGTGCACTCGTGCCATGGCCACAGTGTACCCACCACCCGTCAGCACCTGGAGCCAACGCACTCCACCAACCACAACATTGGCTCCCATATCGCATACCCTTCCTAATAACTCTACCAACTATCCCGACCAATCCAAACGCCAAAGCCCATCGTACGCCTCAACCTCTGCCGCTATATCTCCCGCTCTTTCTGCATACTCTGTACATACACCCACTCGGCTTTCCCCATCCTTCATCGACAGAAACTCCCCCTACCGACCCGTTCGGCAAGTCAACACGCTGCTGTATCCTCCCCCATCCGCCTCCATGAACCACGTTCGTCATCTCCCGCTCGACCAGATGCACTACCAGCCATTGGGGAAGGCCGTAACCGAGCGGAAAACTGGCGTCCTGCCTTACTCCCATAACAGCAACAGCGGTGAAATGTGGTGTGAATCGCAACCGTACCTGCATTCCAGCTTTCCGCAACACCACCATCAACATCATCAACAACAACAGCGGCAACCACTATATCCAACCCAATCGTTTCATTGAAACAGTTGAAACCAACCATCCCAAAACGCTGAACATAAAGAAGCCCATAGATAACTATTGACGATCCAATTTATTGCGACTACTTGTCAAGGGCGCACACACTTGGCGGTTTTCTGTATTGTTTTTGTTCTCTGGTTTTCTCCCGCACTGTTTCAGTATCTGGCGAGGCTGTACAACGCGATTTCCCACTCATTCTCCAGTTATTGACTTGACTTTTCTTTTCTAATCTTTTTACTCGATGACGAATACCATTTTTCCATTTCAAACCATTACCAGAGCAGAGCATTGGATCGGAGTTTCGCTTTAGATGGGTTTTAACCATTTTATTTGATTGATATTTTTTTGTTTCCCATTCCATCTTTGTGGGTATTTATTATTATTATTGTTGTTATTTTTGGCTTTTCTTTTCTCTGATTGTTTCTTTCTTCTATATTCGAATCCTTGTCTCGATTCGTTCGGCTTTTTTTCACTTCTCTGCCTCCCCCCTTTTTTTTTGTTGTTTAAGGAACTTCATAATGATTTGCATAGGAATTTCATCCCAGGGAGGGCTGTTTCCTACATTCCTGCATTCTACTTATTTTTCTATTTTTATTTTATCTTTAGCTGGGGGGAAGTTTTGCGACTTTATAAATTATTTATGATTCTTTATTATTACTTATCACAATTACTCCAGCCGTAATTCTTCCGCGGTTTTCCTTTCCGTTTCTTCATGTTTTGCTGAGCGGGGTGGTAGCTGCTACTTGAAGGAGGGGGGCTGGGGCGGCCTGTGGGCTTAAACTTGCCATACTGTTATTGTTATTATTATTCAACCGCATATATATTCCGTACATATCTGAATTGAGATGGTGAATTGAAGGGCTGAGATGTGATTCTATCTGTGGTATATTGATATGTATGAAGGTACTTATATATATGTCTTTTAGGTGGGATTACTCTCATTCTGGCGGCGCTTTCGGGGGTATGAACGTGGGAGCATCGCGTACATCCACAATGTAGGACGTGGATGGATGGGAAGATGATGCAGGAAGAAGAAGAAGAAGAAGAAGAAGAAGAAGAAGAAGAAGAAGAAGAAGATCCCGATGTAGCTGTAGATGCACCTTGTATTGGGGGTGTATTTTACGGGATTCCTCCGTTTGGCTTCTGGGGTATCACTGGAACTGCTCCGCGCGCGAGAGAGAGAGAGAGCATTGAATCACCAGATACTGCTGCACATACGGAGCGGACTCGTGAGTTCTGTTGGGGGCCGTATCTCAGACCTTGGTCTGTTTGCTGGTAGCATAAGATAAGAAGGAAGAGCTTTCCTTAACCAGTGTTGAGAGGTTCTTTTTTTTTTTAATCTGTCTGCCTTCAGGAGTTTCGTTCCCCCGCTTCTCTTATGTCATATATATATATGTATATATATATATACATACATACATATACTTTTGCATACGTATATATATGTAGTAGAAACTTTCTCAAAATAATTTAATTTATCAATTGGTTAAAGTAGAAGTAAAGTGGAAGTAAAATACAATACAATAAAGTAAAATCAAAATCAAAACCCTCTCCGCAAGCTTGATTCATTCATTTATTCATGTTCTCAGCCTTAAGCCGGCTCTAAGATCCTTTCGTTTCCGCTTATCCACTAGATATATATATATCTATATATCCATGATAAAAGGGACCATGTGGGAGTTTCCAAGGGAGGACTTGTTTGAGAAACCAGCCTCATAAAAAAATAATTCCTCGTTGATCGATATCGTACCGGGGCAAGGCAATTTGAATCAGAAACTAAACCGGGTCGTCTCTTCCCGACCTGGACGTAGTTTTCCCCTTTCCCCTTTCCCCTTTCTTTCTTGTTTTCATTCTGGAGTTCGACCATAGCGTACGGCTGAACAACGAATCCATTCGTCAGGTTTATACCAATGATGAATTTAGAACCTCTTCGCTCGACACGACTGCCGGTGGAAATAGTATCGCCAGAGACAAGCAAAGCAAAGCATTTAAATTACCTTAAAATAACCACACACCGTGTGGTATTAGTCCAGCAGAGCGTCGTGAATTTTTTTTTTATCCGGAAGCAAGTCTCTGAATTTGGTCAAATAACCCAGGATCATCTTCTGGATAGAGCACGCATCGTCGCCGCCCAGGAGCAGGAGGTTTCCGCTCATAAACGTCACGGTATATGAGTAGGGCCATGGAATCAACCGGGTCGACGCGCCGGGCGGAGCGCTCAGGGAAAAATCGCGTATCATACGAGACTAGATGGTTGGGCGGATGTTTCGAGAGGGCAAACCCGGTAAACCCCTCGATCTGCTGGGCGGAAAGCTGAAATATCTTGCGCCCTTTGATGGGGTGGATATAGGCGCTCTTGCACTGTGAGGGAGGGGGAGGGTTTGTGAGAACTTCGTTACGTTACGTACTCACGGGGTATGCTTGAGAAAATTGGGTCTGGGGGATGCACCGCTTTGTTCTAAGAGATGCTAGTATTATTATACCTACCTCCTGACCGGTGGTGCCGCGATCAAATAGAACGACGCCGCCGAATAGACGATACTCGGCCCAGTACCCAACGACATCTGCAACACCGTTTGGATACTGCCTCCATTCCTCGTACTCATCGTGAAATAGCTCAGCTATATTTGGTGGGGCGGGCCGAATTAGCGGATGGCTGCTAGGCGGTGGTGGTGGAGGACAGGCTGGCTTTCTGAGACCTCCTCCTGCCTTGGTGTATAGTTCTGCTGCGATATTATGACAGGCAATTGCAACCAGTTCGAACATGCGCAGCTTGAAACTACTTGACACGAGAGAGGCATCCTGGTATGCTTGTGCACGCTGTAACTCACGATAAGCACGACTAAACTGGGGTTTGAAATATGAGAGCATCTATCTAGAAGAATGTAAAGAAACATCACTAACATCGACGGGAAACGTTACACCGCCAACATGGAAGCGCCGAAGATATTCCCAGACAATTTCTCTCGCCTTGTCACTTGGCATCAGATTCTGAGAATACTCTGGTCGTGGCGTGGGTAAATAGTATTCAAAGTAAGCGTCACGGGTGGGTATGCCATCGACAACCTGCGCAAACGTTTCGAAGGCAAGCCTTGTAGATAGAACATTCAATATGGCTTGTTCCAGAGCGACAAAGTGCTCAGGCCCGAGATCGCTCGCTGGTATCTGTGCCGAGCTAGCCGCCATGAGGTGAGATATCGGGGGTCCAAACACAAGTGAGCCGAATAAAAACTATTCGTGTTCAAGCTCTTGGTGATGAGATGCAGGCGCGAAGTCATCATGTGACGCTCTAGCCGCGGGATCGAACTCTAATTGGATAATCGCCAAATTGACGCCCAGTTCTAAGCGCCCAGGCCTGATATTTGCATCCAAGCTGCCAGAACACGACAGGATATCAACGAGTTACTCCCATGTGAGACAGCTCTGCCTCTGGCTGAGGATCAAGTAATGCTTTCACTCAACGACATGTAGAGTGGTAGCTTTTCGCTCCTTGCAAAATTGCTATCCACTCTCTGCGTACTAGTATCGTTCGTGGTAGGCAGACTCTTGCTTTTTCGGGCCTGCCTGGCTTGCTCCAGTCCAGCTTCTTTGAATACGGCTTCATATTTCTGATCTTACTTTATTTCAATGATGGACACTCGGACATTCATCATTGCCGCACGTCCAACGCAGGGCTCACGCATTACGGAATACCCATCCGACTCAATTGAGTTCGCCCACATTGCTTCGGCGATCTCTATTGCACTAGCCATGCTTGAAAGTGAGCAAGGCACTGCGGCTTTGCGTGATTTAGCATTGGGCTATGACGATCAAAGACTCGGTTCCTGTATGTTCAGCAAAGATGCAGAAGCGGCATATCTGTTTGTTCGGCCCTTTCTGCAGTTACTTCGGTTGAATTTTCCCATAGTTGTTGTGGACGACACCATTCACACCCAAGACTGCTTGGGATACCATGAAAGGGCCGTATGGACAGGGGCCCGTGAATCGTTTAATCCTCGCGCCCAGGGTATTCACCTCAATGGATCCGTAAGTAGTCTTTTAGCTGATCAACAACAAAGAGGACTGTTCTCAAAATTTTGCTTTAGAGGGTGCGAGATATGACATATGCTGCCCAGAGGCCAGAGCAGATCCACCGATTTCGCATGTTCCAGTTCCTCTTTGCTACAACAATAGTACATGAGGCAGGTGCTCACCTATTCATCACCTACATGACCAATGGGCGTGTAAATACGCCTCCCCAAATCACAGCTCCTGGTTTTGGAACACGACTTGTAGGCGAGTCTGGTCGGTTTTACGAACTTGTTTTGTTCGGTGGGACAACCGAGTTTTATCGAGATAGCCAACAGGACGACCGGCAGGTACGGTTTGTTTCCCATCCGATATTATTGGTTTCCAATTGACATGAGCTATAGGCGGGCGTCCCGCACCAAATAGATGCTGATGAAAGAGCCTGGAGAATATCCCCGGTATTTATTGATGCGGTGTGTCGCTATGGTATGTTTTAAAGTCTCAGCTACAATTTCTCCCTTGATCTAAAAAGAGCTACCGCCCTTGAGGACCATATATGTATGTACATTATTTGATTGAGCCTGGGGAGGGTGCTGCTAACGCCCGTTTTTGTTATTCAGAGTTCACTTTTCCCTTCATAAGGGAAGGTGGGGCGATTGATCCTAGCGCCATGCAAAGCATGGGCCGCAACTCTGACGAGCACACAACCAACCCAAGGGATCTGGCTCTGCTATCTCAGCAACGCGCTGTTCGACCAACCCTTGCTCAGTTGCGCGGCCACCAGGTAAATTTTGCTCAGGTCAAACAGGTTCCATTCAATCCTGCGACAAATCTTAGCGTGATTGTCGTTTAGAATGTCTTACTTATTGTTGTGGCAACATATTTTCTTACACTTTCTCAAATTCAATGATATCCATATTTTTGTTATGTTAGCATATCTAGAGGATTTCGGGATTCGGGAACAATATCACAGCGTGTCAACATAAGAAGGTATTCAAATTTGCTTTTAACTTATGTCTAGAGATCAATCATTATCGCATAGATGCCTACTTCAACTGGAAAGGAATTATATATGGCCTCTCATACCTCACATCCTTCTTCCCATGCTTTCGGCATAGAAAAGGAGAAGTCCTCGAAACATGTCAAGCCCACCTATAAATGGATCCGTGCGAATTGCAAGCGATGAAGTAAATGAGGAATCTCCAATGGCACCCTCCGCACCGCCTAAATATCCATTCATCAAATGATGGCGCTCCAAAGGATAGATGAGAATGGACATGCTACGGGTAACCACCAGCTATCATAACGGCCGCGGGAGTCGTGGGCAGGCGGAAGAACTTCCGATTTGAGATATTTGGGGCACGAGTGGCACCATACCGGCTAGTTGCCTTTAAGGTTGCCAATGGCGGTCACATTTATGCCCAGTGGCATCCATGGATCAAAGACAGTCGGGAAGGCTTTCGTTTTACATGTTCGTGCCTAAAAGCGGTTCTCTTTCTTTTTGTTTTCTCTTCGTTTATTGTTATGTAATTATGGATTCTGCTCTGTGCCTGTTGGAGAGGTAAGTTGTACAGCATCTTCGGATAATTCTCCTAATTCTCCAGTCTATCCAATAACGAAATTGTTTGATGGAAGGACCAAGACAAGGTATGCCCACGGGTAGCGCGAACGATTGTGAAATCAGCCTCAGACCACCAAATAAAATTTTCAAATCAAATACCCTCGACTTGTATACATCCAATAACTTGCGCCACATAGGATCTGAGCCTTCAGCTCATGAGTTTCAATCCTATCTGCCTGGATCGGCAGAATCAAATGCCAGCCGGACACTCTCCTCCTACGTGTAGGGTGATTCATCTACAGGAATAGAAGAATTTTGAGGAAATATTTATTGAATTTGATGTCGCATCGCCCAAGGAAACTGTCTGTAACCACACAGGTTGTGGCAGTGAGACCAATTTGATGAAACTTGCAGAGGGTGGATTTCATCAAGTTTTCCCTCCTTACCATGAATGATTGTTTTAAGGTCTTTTGTCAAAATTCCATACCACATCATTCTCCGCAAACGGCAATCATTTGCTGTTGGGGTTGAATACATCGTCATGGAGTTTGCCCATGGCATTTTCCTAGACATCAAATGGGTTGACTTCAACAAAGCGAGAGCGATACATTGTGGCTATTAAGATGGTTCGGAGTTGAAAAGAAGCTCTTCAGCATTCTACTTCCCTCATTCGGAACCTTAAAGGGGGTTACTCTTCTTGACTGTTGGGAAACGTGAACTGGAGTGCACAGAAGGGGTTGGAAGATCCTTCTTCAGAGGATTCTCCTTATAACAGACTTCTACATGGTGTGATTCCTGACACCGCATATTGCTCTTTGCTTGAAACATGTTTCACAATTGTCCGTTTTCAGTTGCCAGAAGACCCAAGAAACCATGTGCACCACACCTCTGCTACTCAGAGTGTAAAGTTTGATAGATGTCTACAATGACAAAGATCTTACCCCCAACCGCGTGTGGTAACAACTAAAATCAGGAGGGCCATTGACCAGCAGTGAACGGTGACATACGGTGATTGTAGCTTGACATCCTTGCCTATTTGAAAACCCCGTTGTCAAACTGGTGACGCTGACGCGCACTTATTCAGCTCAATGGCTTCTTCGTTTCAAAGTCAGATCGAGAATTGTAGATTTTATGGAGGATGAATTGAAACAGCATTATGACAGTTGCAGCCGCATGCCTCGACTTTACCGCCATCGTCAATTACTGGCGAGAAGAGATCGGTAGAATGAGCGAGGAGGTGTCATTGAGGAATCAGGGGAGAAGAACCAGGTGCTTCAAGAGCGGTTTCTGAAGCAGACGATCGCCTAAGGATGGATGGTTTCAGGACAAGGAAGAGCTCTTTGACCCTGCCTGACATCCCAGTTGGGCCAGCTGTTGTGTGGACCAGGATCCTTCGTTTCACTTGACTTTTATCATTGGTATTTGTCCCTTATTCCCCTGCACCAAGACCGTTTCTAGCATGTCAGGCCTAGACAGGGCTCCAAGAGTGGTCTCCCCGATACCCCTTTCCCGGAAAAATATCTTGGGATATTCTTTCTTCTTGGATAATAAAGAAATATTTTAGAATGATTGTTCGTAATGCTTCAGTAGCAACTATGATCCATGGATATGGTTCAAAATTTCTTTTGTAGATCGTCGTCCTGCCCGAGATCAGCTGACAACTGCCTCGTTTCCAAGGTTGGTTTGACCGCGGCGAGAAAGGCTTAGAGGGACCACAGCTACCCTACCCTTGCATAATAACCGAACTCTGCCTCGTTCAAGATCGTCAGCCATGAAGAATATGTTCCGAGATTCACGGGGAACATGAAGAGGACCCTTCTTTTGGTATTTATCCACGGTTTCAAGGTGTGCCATCCTCGCGATGCCGCCGCGTATAAGGGATTCGAGGAGCCTTGGTAATACTAACCGCGCAATCATTAGGGCGGAGACGATACGTTTGGGAGCTTTCCTGCCCATCTTCGCGCTTTAGTTAGTCATGCGCTGCCGAATATAGAAGTCACTGCGGTGGTTTACCCCAAGTTTGAGACGAAGGGGGATTTGAACGGATGTGTGGTCAGATTTCGAGAATGGTTCGTTCCCTAGCGGTTTGTATTTCAAATGATTTCTGTGAGAGGTCAAAGGTATCTCACATGTTGAATATGCGCAGGCTCCAAAATACGGTTATCGACGTGGAAGTCGCAAATGGAACACCTTCTCCCACCGTTGACCCGTCTGTACATGTCTTTTTAATTGGCCATTCGATGGGTGGAATTGTTGCCGCGGAGACCCTCCTTCTTCTGGCGTCGGAACAGCTCTTGCCCACCCCGTCAAGTATTTCATCGTCAAAGACGTCAGAGGCAGAGGGCAATCCGGTAGAAGCTAACACATTCATGTTTCCTCACATCCAAGGACTACTTGCATTTGACACTCCATTCCTCGGTATCGCTCCCGGAGTTGTCTCATACACGGCTGAAAATCATTATAAAACGGCCACTGCTGCATACGGGGCGATTTCGGAGGTAGCTGGTGTATTTGGCTGGGGAGGTGCCAAAACAAGCGAAAATAAGACTGGAAACACTCCTTCAACAGACGGAAATACAAAATCTGCTGCGTCCGCCCTTACTCCTGCTACGAGTACTTCAAACACATCTTCCTCCACAGATGATGCAGCCGCCACTCCATCTTGGCAGCGCTGGGGGCGGTATGCCATGTATGCGGGAGCTGCAGGCGCCGTTGCAGCCGGCGGAGCAGCAGCATTATACTCCCAGCGCGACAAATTTCTAGAAGGCTGGAGCTGGGCTACCTCACATTTAGAGTTTGTAGGCTGTCTCGCGCGGCCTGAAGAACTACGACGACGCGTATCAGCGACCGCAAAGCTGCAGCAGGAGCGAGGTATTGGTTGCGCGGATTTTTACACATGTTTAGGGAAGGGAGCAGTCGCTGCGCCAGCTAATAGCAGTACCAGCACATCGTCCCCGGCCTCGTCTCTTAGTCGGTATATATTACGCTCAAAGATGCGAACATTCTGCAACCTCCCGGCAGATGTTGATGAAGGTGAAAACAAAGATGATGTCAAGGCGAAATACAGCGATATGTCGGGGATCAAATGGATCAAAGCTACAAATGATAAAGCAACTGATGAAACAAAAGCACACATGAGCATGTTTTCCCCCTTGGAAAATCCGTCTTTCTATGATCTGGCGCAGCAGGCTTGCGAACTGTTGATTGAATGGGTTGATAGAGGGTGGTACTTGTATGCTACTCCTGCTTGTAGTGGTGATGGTAGCAGCAGTAATCCAAACGACAACGGTCGAGATTCGAGCCGTGACTACGATAGAGAGAAAGAGTTCGTGGAAAGCGAAGATGATGTTGTTCTTGTTGATTAGAACGAGTTTGTGACGGGTATTAATACCTTACTCACAATGTCGGTAGTAAATTTGTTTAGAGAGGGCGTTATGGTGTACTTTTGTAAGAGGAGCAGGGAATAAACTATTGAATGCTGCACGAAGAGGCAAGATGGATGACGAAGACGGAGCTATCAGTACGTTTCTATATCCATGAGTTTTTTTTTTTTTTTTTTTTTTTTTCCGATAAATTCGTATTGATCTTTAAAGCCGTGATATGTCTTATGGAAAGGGGCTCTAATTCTTTCACTTCATCTCAACGGAAAACGAGATTTCTCCTGATTCCATTCGATCTCTCCTGAAATGCGCCATGTAGTCCAAATCTGATCATGATATATAAGACTCGATAAATCTCAACACCTGGGAAATTGCTCCACCATCGTATTTGTATAATTTTGAAGAAATATGACTGGAGAGTATATAATGTGAATTCAGCAACGTATTTCATTTCAATGAGCATGCAACAGGAGCGAACTAACAAGAGCGAACCGTTAAGAACAGAAAAGAAAAAGGCAGCTTTTGCAAACGGAGCGCGGTGTGGCATTAATATCTATTAGGCATGAATAATAAAATATCAAAGAGAACAATACATTATTAAATATATCGATGACATGCCTCGCTAATATATGAAAGGACATGGGAATGAGAGTTTAAAAAAAAGGACTCGAAAGGGGAAGTATGCATAAGTTCAAACAACTTTAGTCCACCTGAAGGTTTTGGGGAAATAAGAAACGTAAGCGGTAGCCAACTGTAACCCAAATAGAACACCAAAGCATTGAAAGGTCGTTGAATTAGAAAACATGTAGGAAAATTAAATTAGAACGGCCATGTTGAACGGAGATGTAAGGAACCCTTCTAGAGTAAGGGAGCTAAAGCGATGTGAAGACATATATAGAATGAGAATATGACAATATACTGTTTATTTTCAATTCGATGGCTTTAGTAATTTGTTGGACCACTTCCGTAAGTAGAGTTTCGATAATGATACAAGCTGCTTGCGTATTCAGAGTTGGTGTCATGATAAACGGTACCCCGTCGCTCATCCTCTAGAAGTTCTTTGACCTCCCAGTTATTCTGCTTGACACCGACGGAGAATTCAAGATCTTCTTTCGTGATGGAATCCCAATACTATCCGAATGTTAGCAACCAGGTCGATAATAACCGAGGGTAAAATGGGAAGAAAATGGCAAATTAGCATACCTTGTACACCATCATAACTGCTAGAAGATTACAAATAGCTGCAAAGAAAAGGCCATCCAGGTAGTGTTGAACGTTTTCACAAATGGTTTCGCTGAAGACATATAAAACCACCTGCCCGATGATGAAAAAGAATGTGCCAAAGGCGATGTGGCCCAGAGGCCATCGATCATGTAAAGTATTCACGACAAGAATAACTTGCATCACTATATAGATGATCAGGCAAATTGCATTCACAATATACAAGACCACGAAGAGTCCGGCGGTACTGGTCGGTGACAGACCAGCCCATCCCTTGAAGGTTAGGAGGGAGATGGCGAACGAAATAACGAACATTCCCAGCGACGCTAGTCGAAGAAGCCAGACTGATAGCGTCGTCCCATCCTCATAGAGCTGAAATCCCACAAACCCATTGATGAGTAAGCAAGTACAGAGGGCGGATGTTAAACCGTTTTGCACGGCGGCAAAGTAGGCGAAGACGACATTTCCAGGGGGAACAGCGCCGGAATCAAGGACAAGTGAAAACATCGTCAAAGCCATGTAAAGGTAGAAGAACGTGATAATTTCCTTTCGACCTAAAATGGAGTCAAAACCCGTATTAGAGTTCAATCTTCTCCTGGATCATCCCATTGTCAATTTCCGGAGAAGCTCCATACGTACCCACAGCCGTAAATTTAGACCGGACATGGATTACCATGATCACTGTCATTGCTAAAGCAGCAATATGCGCAACGTCGGTGGCTCCTTGAAAAATGATTGTATTTGCGACTTCAATATTCCTGGCATAGCAGTTGGCTAGAAAGCCCCGGCCGCTGCTTCTCATGGTGGACGGAGGACCGACCAAAGAGCATATTGGGATGGATGCCTTGCGGCATATGAAATCAAAGTCGCCGAAGCCCATTATGTACGGAGATCGGACTGCGAACTCGCAGACGGATGTGTACCTTAGTCAGGACAAAGGAGGTAGGGTATATCGGCGTTTGCGAAGATGTCGAAGCGAACGAAAGAGCGGGGGAACGAGCAGAATGGCAGAAAACAGAGACGGTCAGAATCCAAGGGTCATTGCGCCCGGATTACAGTCTTTACGACTTAGTTAAATACGCCCTGTCAATAATAATGAAGGACGATGATGGTAATGAACGACAGCGATAGAAAATTGTAGGTCAATTAGCGTTGGCAGGACGATGTTTCAAGGTTGACGTTGGAAATTGCTCTTTTGGGGCTGGGCCTGAAGGGGATGACAAATACCTAGTCTAGCAGAATTGGGCTTAGTGCGGATCCTCAAACGCTACAAGGAATCTAAAAATAAGTAACTATTCCTAATATGGACTAGTGTCTCGAATGTTTAAAATGGCTTCGAAGCAGAAGGAAAAATATTATCATAATGTTGATAGATGCTCATGGTGTCAATCCCAAGTTTCCCTCTTCTTCCGTGATAAATTTGGGGTTCCTTGTTTCTAATGATTGTCACCTTGAGTACGGAGTATGTTTCTCTCCTTTGTTCCAATACGAATTCGAGTTATTTCCGCCAGGTCTCAAATAATGAAGGACCACGCTCCGACCCTGCAGGTGCTACTATAGCCAAGCCTTCAAACGGCTAAATATACAAATCCTGGCGTCTCAACATGGAAAAATTTGGTTAGCCAACAACGCCTTTTGTTTCGGCTTATCATCGTCAGCACGCTGTAGATCCCTCCCAAGGGTTTGACACCTTGACATCACAACTCCTGGTAGGAAGGAAATCCCTGTCTTTGATCTGGGCTCGAGGCCCGGACCCTTCCGTTGCTCTCCATGCCTTATGGAGTTGTTGTATCAATCAGTCTTAGTTTGACCAGGTATCAGTATACACGTTTGAGCTTCTGGAACAACTAGGGAACTCGACGGACCCGTTTTGACATCTTCAGAGCATGGCTTCTTTTGATGCTGTTCGTCCGGATAGTTGACCTAGCCGACTTCGGTTGTCCTTCATGTACCGTGCCATTGATTGCCATATTTATCAATTTCATTCGGCCTTTGCACATTTGACTTTCACATTTGCTGATGCAACGCCCCGTCAACACGCTTCGCGCAAAGCTTTGCATATTTGGATTTCTGCCCCGAGGTTTCAGGTAAACTTAATTTACTGTCTGAGTCAATGAAATCTCCGGTCTTTAAACGTCCTAGATAGCAGGAATACATTGCAGTTCTCCTATAGAACCAGTAATGCAAGCTATCCTGAGCCCTACAAGGTTTTCTCGTTTCCATTGTCCGATAATTTCTTTTTGTTATTCGTGCCAGAATATAAATAAACAGCCACTTTTCTCTTGTGGCTCCCCTGACATATCCTTGGATCGTCAATCCTTAGCCTTAGCCCTTCTCGATCGTCCACAACCCTTGCTGAATCGACTGGGAGATAGTTTTACTCTGTCAAACTCTCGAAGCTTCATATTGCTTTTTTCAACAAACTTTCAGCAATATAATTACATTATCCTGGTTAATCCCGTGAAGATTATCGTTCTTGTTTGTTGCTAGAAGGAATTTTGGGACCACCTTGAGATGTAACCAAGTTGCGCCCTCGCGCTCAATGCATCTATAAGACCCTACCAAGCGAGAAAAGTATGTCCTCAAACATCCTCTTCTGCGGGATATCTTTCCTTTTCCTTTTTCTGTTCTGTTCTGTTCTTTTTATTTTTACCGTTGCTATTTCTATCAAATCGTCATTAGCTCGCTGAAAATTTAGGTTGGGCTAAATCTCTCTTTGGTAATACTTGAGAGAGACTTTCAATTGACTAAAGGATGTGAAGTTTTAGCTCGCCTCAGCCCTATCAAACCTATTGCAATGTGCAACTTCTTCAAAAATTTTTACATCTACAGCGCCTGTCGGGATCCAGGAAACCATTTCTTCCGTATTTCGACCGATGGTTCTAGCGGGACCCGATGCGATGGGAGCCCCCACGAAAGATTTATCGTGGTTGTCGGCCAATGTCGTCTTTGCAAACTCTAGGATTCAACCCATTTTCAAGTCCACTTCATTACCATCCGCTGTTATTTGGGCTAAGGAAATACTACTACTGAGGACGGCCTTTAATTTCCAAAATCGATTATCCAGGTATGGCAGACTTTCGCGAATCATGAACTTATCCAACTTCTTATCTGTCTTCCCTTTATCTCTACTTTTCTTTTTTTTATATATTTTTTCTCTTAGCCGCTTGATACAATCGAGGAACGTTCCTCGGTTATATCATACCAAATTTTCAAGTTATTTAACCCATGACTTATCAATACTCGCGGTTCATGGGTTAATATTGGTTTCTAAGCAGGGGTCTCCTTGTAATCGTTCACGAACTATTTTTCTATTTCATTATTGGGTATACATTGTGGGGCGTTACCACGGACTGCAAAGTCCTGCTGTGATCATTCGCTGGAATTTAAATTTCTTTTATATTTTTGTTTCTAGGGGCGTTATCAAGGGAAATGATGGTGGGGATTCGGTCAGTGAGTTCCTTGGATTTCTCGTCTTGAGTGATTTACACTAGATCGCCGAAATTCAGGGCTCAAGCTTCATGTGTCAACGAATGAAAAGTTATGGGGACCAGCATAATAACACATACTTGGATTTGGCTTCATTCATTCCTATTTACTGGCAATAGCCATTTTGGTGGTATAACCCGTCTTTAAGATGTCAAAAGCACGTTTGTATTCGCACTGAATTCGCCTTCAGGCGTTGGATGATGCCAATGATCAAACAATCTCATATACTCTATCGCCCTTGCTGCCCCTCCCCAACTCGTGATTTCCATTCCCTGCAAATATCCCAACCATATTTGCTCGGCTCATGGCTGGCATTTAATTGGAACCAATTCTTGTCGCCTAAAAACCCTGATATCCAGTTGCGCAGCCGGAACCCTGATCAACGACAAGGAAGCTACCGAATCCGCTTTCAAATGGAAATAGTTGGAATACATTTCTCCTCGCTAAGTATACTGACTAATATGCTCTAACAGGCTGTGATCCCAATACCACTATTCTTTTACGACTTGAAACTTCTGTCAAAGACACGCCAAAATGGCCAGCCTAGCTCATATTGGGAAAACCTACCACGACCCGACTGATGGGAACTCTAGTCAATGTCAGCTGGATCCACGTTTTCCAAATTGAACTGGCAAAATACTCTACACGAGACGCCTTAATTCTCGGTCCGATATCACTATGCATCTAGATGCACTGTGATTCCTTTTTAGTACCTCGTGGAGTATTAATAAAATTGAACCCGACTTGATTGGACACTCCTCTGACTTCTTATCTTTTGACGACGGGAATCTTAACACCAATTGAGTGTGTTAGTGTCTTGTGAAATACGGGGCACCTAGCTCTCTTCAAAATTACTATTCTTGCTGTTATCTAGCTGACATCACAGTATGGAAACCTAACTTTAACCTTAACTATGGTAAAGTTTTTATGGAATTATTTTAGTGTTGGAATATCTTTGATGCTCGTCAGCCAGAATTGTGCACGCCATATAATTGGGGGCCATAAAGCCTCAGAAAGGAGTGGTTCCAATAATATCTATATTTCTCTCGGATATAACCTTTGTGTGGCTTTCACTGTCGATAAGCACAGTGAGATGGATAGAATGAAACCAATAAAAGAACGGTGAAAAAAGAAAGGTGTTTGATGGCTTTTTATCTCCGCTTCCACTCATCCCATTATTGGTATCTCGGATTTGTTTGCAATAGCTACGTTTGAAGTGGAAATAAAGATATCAGCTATTTATATATTTTAAATAATGTGGGCTGGGTATCATTGCAACTAGAAAGAAATTGTTGATGAGGCAACGCCGTTTCTCCTGCTTTGGAACCTCAATATAATTCTGCATTCCCATTGGGCCTTCACACAACGATTGCAAATATCAAGTAGATGAAATATGAACTAAATAACTTATTTAGGAAGGATGAGCAACAACCGGAATGATTATACAATATACATCAGTCATAATAATTACCTTCTGTTGTTCCCTTGGTATGGCAGTTTCCTCTTTGCAGACAGATATCATCGGCGTCTTGTTGGAGGAGTTTTTTATCTGTTTTTTAAGTTGGGGTTGGGAGCTGAGGAATAATGTAAGTTTTGCATGCGGGGGTAGCTATTGTTAGCTACTCAACTTACCAACCCCTTTTAAAAGCTCCGACTGATTCCATTTTATATTACTTTGGCAACCGTGAACTAGCATGTTTTGCTTGTCTCGCTAACTCTTCATTCATGGCCCAAATACCTTTGGACACGGGCTCGTCCAGCGGCCCCCAAGGTGCTAAATTTATTATCCTATGATAAATTTACTGTGTATGCAAAAGTGGCTGCTGATGGTGGCTCACAGTTGCGAACTGGCTGAGAGCCTGGAAACGTGGCACTGAAACTTGGCATAAATCCCCTGAGCACGGACGGCGAGTATGAGCTGTCAGATTTATCTCTGTGTATAAATATAAGCTGATGGTGTCAGAAGAGATGCAAATCCTCATGAGAACACTTCATGGCTCGGCTGCACAGACGCAAATATGCATATATCAGAGCAAAACACTATCATGGGTCTACGCTCGGCGAAAATATTGCAATAGATCAAGAGGGCTCATTCAATTCAGGACTGTGCTTTAATTTATCGCAGAGAGGAGGTGTCCTTTGAGCTGCTTTGAGACCGTTGCACTCCTTATTCTTTTTCACAAAGTCCATCAGGTATGCAATATAATAACTTGAGTGTGACAGCGGAAAGGAGTTGAGAGATACAAGCAACAAGGAAACGGAAACCTATATTTCCCTGTCCCAGCACGGTTATATACAAAGTAGACAATCATATCACATAATTGTATTCAATTCCCGTATTAGTTGCGGGAAAGAGCTGTTGAAAAACAGAAAAGTAAATGAAAGACATCAGAAATGCGGAACAGACCGAAGGAAGGGGAAAAAAAGTGCAAGAACAGCAAGACATTTTGAATAGTAACCCGGGGGGCCTTCAGCTTGTCCCACAACAACCGAATTCACGTGAAATCGAATGGATAAGACACAAAGCGGAAGAGGAAGGCATCGCGAAAATGTGTACTATGTGGTGTTGGACATAGAACTTGGACATACTTAAAGCATTATCCGACTCAATCTACTATTTTTGTTCATCGTTCCCAATTTTAAATAATATTTGACGTTCTTGACATAGTGATTGATACAAACATAAATTGCAGAAACCTCGAGCAATATCCAAAAAATATCAGCACCACTTAGCCTCAAACCGAAGTTATATTCTGGAAGGTGAGGTTCATGAATGTTGTTTCATATTGCAAGCCCTGGTAAAGCCCCATCTGGGACCCGTGAGTCCTCCGAAATGGAGGAATCTATATCGCTAGGTGGTGGCTTGGGAATATCAGGGTTCGAATGGGTTTGGTGCTGGTTCTTGACCTGTTGTTGCAGCACCCAACTCGTAGTGGTTCTGAAGCGTGGAGGTTCCGTATCTTCTGTGAATACAGTTGCTGCATCGTTGTCATCGGCTTTGGGTGCAGGGTGTAAATGCTTTGGTGTAAACATAGCTGAATTTGTGTACGTGTTTGTTGACGGTGTATTTGTCCACGAGAATTTGGATGTGAAGACCGGAGGTAGAATATTCTGGGTGTTCCCATTTTCATGGCCCTGTTCAAGCAGGGAAGACCTGTTAGAATCGACAGTGTGAGCCTTGGTGAGAGGCTGTATTTCCTCGTAGGCTGGCACTATTTTGGGGAGTCCAAATGCGGAATTGCGCACTCGTAACACAAGAGATTTAGGTCTGGCATTGATGTGGGGGATGCTTGACTTTTTGCCAGTGAGGACTTTCCGAAGTATAGAGGAGTGCTTTTCTTGGGAGTTGCGTAGTTTCGATTTGAGAGGCGGTTCAGATGGCTTTGCAAATCCTGATGCTGGATCCCAGTCTGGTAGACCGTCCGTATTCATGATATTTTTTTCCATATGAAGAGTTTTATAGTCCCCATTGACAAGGGTGTCTTGCGAGGCAAACCCGAGATTTCGACGCAGGCCTTGATATCGATTATAAAGCCCTCCAGGTTTCTGGCGTCTTTTAGACCTTATTATCATACAGGTCGCAAAAAATATAATAATGACTGCGGCAACTAGTTGCAAGCACATGTTAAATGAAAACATGTTAAACTCTCACGGGGCAGAATTCTTAAATTTACTTACCTACTATCCCTGTTATTAAAACTGCTAGGTGCGCAGGATTTCTAGCAAAACCACCTTTCGAGGGAAGTGGGATAATGGCTTCAGAGCCCAGAGTTGCTCGTGAGCTGGCTTCTGGTCCTACAGTGTGGGTAGGGCTGCCTCCACCAAGCAGTATTCCGCCACTGGAAGTAGCTGGCTTGGGCTGCTTTTCCTCCTCCTCCTTGCCCTCATCCTCACTGGTGTCGTCACCATCATTATCCCAATCGTCCTCGTCATCCTGGCTTTCTTCGCTGTCAGTCTCGGATTCAACTTCCTTTTGGCGCTTTCTAACAATTCCCCTCTTGCTCTCGAGGTTAGGTGAATTTGATTCCGGTTTGCATGCACCGAGATGCCGTCTGTCTAAGTTTCTATGTTTTGCTCTGGTTTTTCGGTACGTAAAAAAACTTTCAACATCATCCTGTAGCCCCTTTTCGGCAACATCGTTTGCCCGAGAAGACTTATTGCAGCCATTGGCTCTGGATCTCACATTGGAAGATGGTAGTTTCCCGAGAGTATTTCCTTGGTCGGTAGTAGACCCAATCGAACCAATTTTTGCGTGTTGAATTACAGAAGGCATCGTTCTGGCAATCATTGACCTTTACCCCTTAAACCAGCCGAGAGAATATGTGTGGTTAAAGGCAGACAGCAACCCACAAACAGCAGAGAGTATGGCAGTCACTTTGACCCGATAATGACGACACGGCTTGAAATCGAGGTAAACAGACCAGCTGCCTAAAATATACTGCGACCTGAGGACAAAACAAATCCTAGGAGGTGAACAGAAAAGTTTTAAATCGAGGTTTATAGAACACAATTGGTGGTAAACGTCCAAAGTAAAGCTCTAGTTCCGCTGCGAACCCAATCCTTTGAACAAGAAGGTTGGAAGAACAATCGACTTCAGATGCAATTGCTGACGGATGCAGAGTGAGGATTCGGCGTCATATAGTCTTTTCTTTCTGCTGCTTTCGTATCCGATTGACCTTGCTTCCCGGGAATATGGAAATTTTGCTGTTGTTCCTCTGTTGCTCGAAAGTCGTCCGAATCGAAGAGAAAAGGGTAGAGGAGCAAATTCCAAAAATTGGAAAGATGAAATATTTAGGTGTCCCAACAGGTGATGGAGAAAATATTGTCTAGACCAGCTCTGGGATGGTGCTGCAAGACATGACAAAATGCCCCCTTGCGGGGAACCTTGGATACAGCCACCGTTAGGGATCAACTGAGGAGAAATGACAACCAGAGAAGCCAGTTATCAGAGACGTTGAAGGAGTAAAACAAGGAGTTATACAAAGTCTGCGGCTGGTTCATGTTAGAGAATACTCCTGTTTGAATGGAATCCGATCTCTGGATGGAGCACTCATGCCATTCAGAGTTTGAATCTATAAACGTATGGAGATCGTTGCTATCATTTCTGAAGATACCGATGGAATGTATATCAGCTCTCGGCCCATTTGAATTGAACAAATATACTTTGTGGTACGAAAAGGGAGCAGCTTTCAACGCCTGATCAGCTCTGTTAATCGTCGACGTAATCATTACCAAACTCTGCGCCTCCCAAACACTCAGAGTCACAAAGGCTGAAATCAAGAAAGATGTCTTTGCAAAAAGGATTTACAATCCAATAGGAGAACTCATTGAGACAGCAATTAGGCTTGTTGCGTATCGCTAAGATTCACCTCGGACGTTTCAGATCTGGAGACCCGAGTCACAGAGTGTCGCGCGAATTGCATGCCCCACCAGAAGCTCATCAAGTCCCAGGGTCTCAAACAATTCGTGTTTAAGAAAACTCGACACCATTATACCTGAAAGTCGAATTCATCGTCGCAAAAGCATTTTCATTTACTCATATTTTCGATATCATTGTTGAAGTTGTAGGGTTTGGTCTAACATACTAGTAACTTAGTGTAATACAGTTAGGGCATCCGCTATCACGTGGGAAATGAGCTCTCATACATGGATATGTTGGGGGTCTGGATTCCCCTTGACTACGAGCATGGCGCTGGTGGTGATTGAGCTCTTTTGCCCCAGTGGCCTAACATCATGCAGAACGACTCAATAGCACCTAAGCCTCTTTCTACAAGGAAGTGACTCTTCGCTCTCAAGAAAAGCTTTGCACAAGAAAAACTTTGCACAATATATATGCTCCCTTGTACACATTCTCAATTCTGTCTAACCTTTGAACGGCGTTGTTTTGCTTGGGTATTTTGGTTCGCGAGTCATACAATAAAGCTGGAGTAATGTTAGTAAATGCTAACAGGATAGCCAGTAACCAACCATTTTATCATGTGTTTTGCGTTGGAATAGCAAGCAACTTTTAGATTGACAAAGGGGATGTAAGAAATATTAAAAGGACATCGAAGGGAGTGTACGAAAATGGAAGATTCGTTCATAGCGAAGGCCGAGAAAACCGCTCACCTTGCAAACATCCTCCCCATCATGACACTCCATTTCCTTCGCAAATTTGAACCCCATACGGCCATAAATTTCTAAATTCGGTACTTTCTTGGAGCTTTCCAAATAACACTTCATTCCTTCCTGATCAGCCTTGTCCGTGACAATCTCGACCAGTTTCTTTCCAATACCCTTTCCACGCGCATCGTCCGCAACCGCAATCACATTGCAAAAGTAATAGCCTCGGGAATCATTCCAGATTTCGCTTTGGACAGCATTTTGAGCATCCTTCCAGATCCAGTAGCGTTTGACGTTGAGACCACCATGGCCACGGAAAAGGATATTGTTTGCTGCCTGGCGAAAAGTTAAGATCCAGGATTGGAAGTACGAGTACCAGCTTTCTGGTTCAGACAGCGGATGAGGAGGAAGCCACATGGCAACGCCTACGATGCGAGATGCATTTTTCTTGGGCGGTCCGACGGACGCTGCTCCATCACCGTTCGTTGATGGAACTTCCTTGGCAACGTAGAACAGACCATTGTTGATACCCCATAAACAGCGGGCTGTGATGGACGCTGCGTTTCTTTCCTTCGAGAACTGTTTGTTGAAGGGAATGAAATTGATCAACTCAGCAACGGTCAAGAGATATCTCCCCGACCGACCGTAAGTCGTTGCATGAGAAGTTAGTACGAAACAAAATACTAATTTTGGAAATGGATTATCATCATCTTCTTGTAGAGGGCATGACTTGTAAAAACAATGAGCCAGCGCTTACGCAGCCGGTAGAAGCAAGCTCTTTTATTAGTAGCCACTGTTCAGCCACGTTGCCCGAAACTGTGCATACGCTGATACGGCACATACCTTTTGGGCATCAAAAACCCAGAGGAAGTACGGGTCATCCTCAAACGCTTTTTGGACAATCTCCACAGAGCAAGGGATGTCCTCCTTGGCCAACTTGCTTATCTCGATGGCCATTTCGGATATGTTGTCGAATTCCAGAGTGAGAAAAATGCCTTGACGATCCCTATTTGCAAACTACTAGAACCGAGGGCGGATTTTGTGTCAGTAGATTTCCAAATACACCACGTGACCCTTCCCCAGGACCTCGGTATAAGTTAGCTTGCTAAATAAGAGACACGAAAAAATTTTGAACAACATTTGATTCTCGTTGGTGGAAAATCTCCAATGTCTGGGGGGATGGAGGCTTTGACGCCCCGAGTTGGCAGCTTAACTTTAAGCATCCAGTCCCTAAACGAATGCGAAACCTTTTCAGGTACGTAATAGGTTTGCCATATAAACTTGCTAGCATGTGCTTGGAAGGACGTTTGCTCCACGCCTCCCTACTTGCCACTGGTTCCCTTATGCACACGAAGGTGCTATGATTAATGCTAGTAACTTTGATGCAGTTTGGATTGTTACTGTACTCATTGTCAATTGATCTAAAAAGGGCCCCACAAAGGGGCGGTTCCCTAGTCTGCAGCCTTGATATTACTTTATGCCCATGCGGTGGAGCAATTGAAGCGATACACTGGCAATGCAGTCATTGACCTTGAAGAATTTCACCAAGCTGCATTGGCTAGCCCAGCCCTCGCTCTGGCATGCCCTTTGTAGGGACAGAACTGGAAGAAAGACTAGGCCTGGAACACTAGCCACCGGCACTAGCCATGCTTCGGAAGGCGCGGGAGTTCCTCAGACCCTCTTTCAGTACGTGGGCCCTATGGTGACATCATTCATCACCCACGGCCCCTGCTTCGACGTATTCGGTTCAGTTTTACGATGGGAGAGTATGCGAAGAATCATGATGGATTCAATCCGCGGTAGCCCGCCTCTTCGGATATCGCAAAAGCTAATTTGCAGAGATACAAAACTCTGCCCTCCTGTCCCTTTCAAGGCCATCTCGAGAAGGTTTTGAGTTTTGACTCCAGTAATTGATATTAGCATCTCAATTTGGCGTCCTACCGTTTCCACTGCCTGGCTGTTCGTCTCCTTTCATCTGCAAGTTGCTAGCAACATACTGTCCTCACCCAAACCCAATGTCGGGGGAAACGTCAAACTCTCCGGTCCACGAGGATCGGAACCCCCAGAATGCGGAATATGAAACGGACGGAAGTGATGTATCTAATGACGATAATGCATCCACTTCCAACGAAAAGAGCAACAGATTCAACCTCGCCAGATCCTTAACCCGAGATACACGGCCAGAACTCTCAACAATAGCATCCGTCTTTTCCAATGGCAACCAGTATCCACCAGGGGACGGTTTGCAGCGAAGAGACACTGTAGCTAGCCTTCGACTGGGGGACGCTGTCTTAAACCCTTCCAATCCGCAATTTGATTTCTTCAAATGGGCTCGCAAGCTGATGAGATTAATGGAGGAAGAAGGTATAAAGAGACGTCGTACGGGCATTACTTTCAAAAACCTTAGCGTGTACGGTTCCGGTTCTGCTTTGCAATTGCAGAGCACGGTTTCTACCCCTCTTATGGCCCCATTCCGCTTTCGCGAAACCTTCGGCATCGGCCAGAAAAATCACAAGCGAATATTAAAGGATTTTAATGGGAACATCAGACAAGGGGAAATGCTCGTCGTCTTAGGTAGACCTGGGAGTGGGTGCAGTACGTTTTTGAAGTCTATTTGCGGAGAAACACATAATCTTGTGCTGGGAAAAGACACAGCAATCCATTACAACGGGATTCCACAAGAAACCTTCAAAAAAGAGTTCCGAGGGGAGGCTGTTTACAGTGCGGAGGATGAAAATCACTTTCCTCATCTCACGGTCGGCCAGACATTGGAGTTTGCTATTGCTTGCCGGACACCAGCTGCTAGGGTCATGGGAATGACAAGGAAAATGTTTGCGCGTCATATAACGAAAGTTGTCATGGCTATATTTGGCTTGAGTCATACAGTCAACACCAAGGTTGGTGATGATTATGTGCGAGGTGTTAGCGGTGGTGAACGAAAACGTGTCAGCATTGCGGAACTTACGTTGTCTGGTGCACCGGTAGCCTGCTGGGACAATTCAACCAGAGGATTGGATTCTGCCACAGCCCTTGAGTTCACCCAGGCCTTGCGGGTCGGAGCTGATGTTATGGGAGGCACTTACGCAGTTGCCATTTACCAGGCAAGCCAGGCAATCTACGATATCTTCGACAAAGCCATTGTTATCTATGAAGGGCGTCAAATATACTTCGGGCTTGCTAGCGCTGCGAAGAAATACTTCGAAGATATGGGATGGTACTGCCCTCCGCGCCAAACGACTGGCGATTTTCTCACGTCCGTGACAAACCCTACTGAACGTAGAGCCAGGAAAGGTTTCGAGTCCAAGGTTCCCCGGACCGCGCAGGAGTTTGAAGAGTATTGGCGTCAATCTCAAGCGTTCAAAGACATGCAGGCTGAGATCGAAGTAAGCGAGAACAAATACCCAATAGGAGGCTCAGCCTTGACAGAATTGCGTGAAGCACGTCAGCAGGCTCAAGCAAAGCACGTTCGTCCAAAGTCTCCATATACCATCTCGATAGCGATGCAAGTGAAAGTATGTACCATTCGTGCCTACCAGCGCCTGTGGAACGACAAGGCATCAACGATATCTAGAGTGGCCGCGCAGTTAATAATGTCTTTGATTATCGGATCTCTCTTCTTTGATACACCGCAAGTCACCAGCAGTTTCTTCTCAAAAGGCTCGGTCCTCTTTTTCGCTATTTTGCTCAATGCCTTGCTTTCTATATCTGAAATTAACACGTAAGTTTATCTGCTACTACTTTTTACGCAGTTACTCTCTCTGACGAAATTCTAGGCTCTGTAAGTTTACCACCGTTTCCCACAAAACCTAAAACAGCTACTAAAATCACAACAAGATGCCCAACGACCTATCGTCTCCAAGCATGTTTCCTTCGCTTTCTATTATGCATGGGTTGAAGCCCTCGCAGGGATTGTCTCTGATATCCCTATAAAATTCGTCATAAGCACAGTCTTTAACGTAATCATCTACTTCCTCGGTGACCTGAGGAGAGAACCTGGAAATTTTTTCATTTTCTTCCTCTTCACGTTTGTCACTACGTTAACTATGTCCGCGATATTCCGAACTCTAGCCGCGGCAACGAAAACTATATCTCAAGCACTCGCATTCGCGGGAGTCATGGTCTTAGCAATTGTCGTGTATACCGGTTTCACTATCCAGCGATCTTATATGTAAGTACAATTTTGGTGTATTGTTATCGATATCAGTCTCATTTCGGCGGGGTGGCTGTGTCACAAAAGCTAACTTTGATGCAGGCACCCATGGTTCAAATGGATCAGCTGGATCAACCCAGTAGCATATGCATTCGAAGCTATCCTAGTCAATGAAGTGCATAATGAGCTGTACCCATGCGCTGATATTGTTCCTCCTTACGGCCAAGGAAATAATTTTCAATGTCCAGTTGCTGGTGCTGTAGCCGGTGAGACGTCTGTCTCCGGTGACGCGTGGGTTGAATCACAATATGGCTATAAGTATACACACCTCTGGAGGAATCTTGGATTTATATTCGCCTTTCAGGCCTTCTTTTACGTCCTTTACCTCTTTGCGACACAAATGAACACAGACTTGGGTTCATCCGCTGAATTCTTGGTGTTCCGACGTGGGATTGTTCCTAAGTACATGTTAGAGGAGAAGGATGAGGAAAATGGCGAAATAGCGCGCCCGGGTGATGTTGATGTTTCTGCTCCTCAGGATACGGCCAACGGAGAAGATAAAACCGACATTCTCCCTCCTCAGACAGAAATTTTTACGTGGCGAAATGTGGTATATGACATCACAATTAAAGGAGAGCCGAGGAGGCTACTTGATCACGTCTCTGGATGGGTCCGCCCTGGCACTCTGACTGCATTGATGGGTGTATCCGGTGCAGGTAAAACAACACTGCTTGATGCTCTTGCCCAGCGCATTTCTGTGGGGGTTATTACCGGGGATATGTTCGTTAATGGAAAACCACTTGACCCTTCGTTCCAGCGTAAAACAGGCTACTGTCAACAACAGGACCTTCACCTTGAGACCACCACAGTTCGCGAGGCACTTCGCTTCTCTGCAATGTTGAGACAGCCAATGACTGTCTCAAAGGCAGAAAAGTACGCTTTTGTTGAGGGCGTTATCAAGATGTTGAATATGGAAGATTTTGCCGAAGCTGTTGTCGGGAGCCCTGGCGAGGGTCTCAATGTAGAGCAGCGCAAGCTCCTCACCATTGGTGTGGAATTAGCTGCGAAACCACAACTTCTGCTTTTTCTTGACGAGCCTACTTCTGGTCTCGATTCGCAGAGCTCATGGGCCATTGTTACTTTCCTCCGGAAACTCGCCAATAATGGCCAGGCCGTGCTCTCCACCATCCACCAGCCGTCTGCGATATTGTTCCAAGAGTTTGATCGACTGTTATTCTTGGCGAAGGGCGGGAGGACAGTCTATTTTGGAGATATTGGAGAAAATTCCGAGACCCTGCTCAAGTACTTTTCAGATCATGGTGCTGAACCCTGTGGCCCCGATGAAAACCCAGCAGAATACATGCTGAATGTTGTTGGAGCGGGACCTAGCGGCAAATCAACACAGGATTGGCCAGAAATATGGAATGCTAGTCCGCAGGCCACGGAAGTTCAGGAAGAGTTGGATCGCATACATGCAGCGAAGACAGAGGAGGAGGAGCCTGCTTCCGAACCAAAACAACAATCCTCGAAAACCGAATTTGCTATGCCCATGGCTTCGCAAATCTACTATGTTACTCACCGGGTTTTCCAGCAATATTGGAGGACACCGACATACATTTGGGGGAAGTTTTTATTAGGTTTTATGTCTGCTGTCTTCATGTAAGTGATACTTTTCAAGACTGTCTTGAGTAATTGGTTCGTTCCATATGTTGATGTCTTGCCACAGCGGTTTCTCGTTCTATAAACAAAATTCGTCTTCCTCGGGTCTTCAAAATACGCTCTTCTCGATATTCATGTTGACTACAATATTTACCAGTCTTGTCCAGCAGGTAGGTATTTGCCAATACCATATCGTATATCCTTGCAAATATTTGGGTAAAATTTTAACGATCATCTAGATAATGCCAAGGTTTGTTACCCAGCGGTCCCTATTTGAAGTCCGTGAAAGACCATCGCGTGCGTACAGCTGGAAAGCCTTCCTCCTTGCAAACATCATCGTGGAAATTCCCTATCAAATCCTCCTCGGAATAGTTGTCTGGGCCTCATTCTACTACCCAGTTTTCGGCAAGAACCAGACATCAGAACAGCAAGGCATATTTCTCATCTACTGCGTGCAATTTTTCATCTTCGCGTCGACCTTTGCCCATATGGTAATTGCCGGCCTCCCTGATGCAGAAACCGCCGGACACATGGCAACAACGCTCTTCAGTTTAGCGCTCGTGTTCAATGGCGTTATGCAGCCTCCCAGCGCACTTCCAGGCTTCTGGATCTTCATGTGGCGCGTGTCCCCATTGACCTACTCCGTCGGGGGCATGGCCGCCACAGGCCTGCACGGCCGCGTCGTGCACTGTGCGGAAAACGAATTCGCAATCTTCAACCCTCCAAGCGGCTCCACTTGCGGAGAATACCTCGAGAGATATCTTGAGGCGGGCGCACCGGGCCGTCTTGAAAACCCTAGTGCATTAGAGGCATGCAGGTACTGCCCGATCCGAAATGCGGACCAGTTCCTCTCGACTGTTGAGATATTTTGGACACAGCGCTGGCGCAATTTTGGGATTGGGTGGGCATATATTACCTTTAATGTATTTGCGGCGGTCGTGTTGTATTATCTGCTGCGGGTAAGGAGTTCGAAGGGAAGAACGGGGAGGTGGGCGAGCTTGATGAAGTATTATATGTTGCGGGCTGGACAATGCGTCCGGGCCTTGTTTGCGATGCGATTTGAGAGAACACCTCAGGGGAAGATTCACCTGAATCAGCAACTTATTTGAGGGCGTTCGGGAAAATTGCGGGGTAGAGTGTGGGAGTGAGTGGAAAGGGGTTAGGAGGATATTTCGCTGGTGGTTAAACTTCACATCTCCTTGTTTTAGTTTGGTCCTCATTTACTTATTCATTATTCTATATGTCCTCAAAGAAAAGATCTATTCTGAATACTTCTTGGATATACGAGATTTTGTTGGTTCGATTCAATTAAGATTTTCATTTTATTTTATTTACTTATTTTTATTTTTGCTTCTTTTCTTCCAGCTCATTTTGAATATGTACACTCTTCTGCGGGGACTGTACCTGACACGATTCCAGCTTCCAGAAGAATTGGCCTGTCGCATTGCCAATCTCAAACCAGGCCCATTCAATTCTTAACGTGATTTCCTTTTTTTTTTTTTTTTTTTTTTTTTTGGTCATCTTTCTCCGGAATCCAATCGTGCCACTTGGGTAGGAGTCGGTGTTCGTGTTTAATCCTTGCTGGCATTATGGAGTTCTCGTATCCGTCCTAGTCTGCGCTAGGGGACTGCCAAATGCTTCAGGTGGTATAGCTTATCAATGAAGCCTTTTTTTTCTTTTGGCGCAGCGACTCTGTTAACATGAGGAAAATGTCTCTTGACTTCCGGACAGCCTGTTGGAGCTGGCCTCGATATCTGTGGGTAGGTGTCATAAACGACGTGAAGTCAGGAAGGAAGCTTTGAGAATTACAGCTGCTCGACCATGGTGGATATCTCGGTTGGTGAAGTTTCCGGCTTCATCGCAGCGGGCATCTTTGTCTGTCAGTACACGTTTGAGGACTTTGTTATTTTATGTTGCCAATCGCAAGTGTGAATCAATGCTGATACAGAACATGCAGTGCAGGTCTTTTTCCCCTTGGCTATACCAGCTATTCTCATTGCCTTCATTTCAGACACACACACCCTAGTTACATGGTATGGAACCCCAATCATGTTTTTCTGAAAGCATGGCAAGACTGATGCTTGTTCAGGTCTGTTCTCGGCCGTTTTCTTCAATCAACGCCATGGCCAACGCTTCTCAGTGTAGATACTGTGGCCAGCACTGGTGTTAGAAGGCGGGTCAATTTTGTGTCCTGGTTTTTAACCGTGGCTATAGCGCTGGTCGCGATCACATCTATTGTCACGCCCTTGGGCCTGTATGAGTCTATCGAGCCTTCGGGTGACAAGGAGAATACCCCATTTCGATATATTAAGGACACCTCAGCGTTTGGGTACGGAACACCACCACGCCCTGATGGGTTTTTCTCCAGGTACTGCGGCACGACGTATACATGTCCGGGCTCTACTGTCGAGAGAAAATGTGAGAAAATCGGCCTCTTGGAAAACTGTACGTCGAACATACAAACCGCCCTCCCCGAAAGCTTCATCACTCCTTTTAGAGATGGCGCCACCAAGTTTTCACCGTCTGTGTCAAGCATCTTCGACATCCAGTGGAGAACCTACATAAACAATGCAGATGACCCAAGCAAAGGAATTTTCGTGAAGCCCGCCTATCGTCAGTTGGCGACTCTGTTACTAGAAGATAAAATCTTGCCCGTTGAAGGTCTTGTTGTCGACATGAAGACTGGGGGACTAGGTTTCCGGGCCCACACAGTGCCTCAACATCGTTACGAGTTCGGCAGCAGATGGAACGAGGATATCTTGTTCATCGAGCCGGAGACGCAATGCGTGGATTTGAATTTTACACTGGACTTCGTACTGCCTCGCGACGTGTCGACTAGCGACCAATATGTGGAGGATCTCAAAATTGTTGACCATGGTGGTTTCTCTGGACTCCATGATAACGCTGCTCCAAGCCTTGAGCGAATAAGTTCGAACGGGCAGGTCGATCTCAACCTGAAGGATCGGGCAATGAGTGCGGGGTGGTTCAATAATTTCTTGACAATGGTGTTCTACAATGTTACAGACCCCGATATGCGCAACATCAAGCGTCTGGACGTGTCCGAAGGAGACACTTTTCCACTGCCGTCATTTTCTAAAAATACCACATTCCGTGTTGGGTATGACGTTTTGCGCTCGAGTATGGAGTTCGGAGAATATCTCAATCTAACGGGCAAATCGGGCATGAACGGCACTAAATGGAGTGAGAATCCGTTTGATATCAGCATGAGAAACTTTTCTTTTATCAGTAAGTTTCTCCTTTTGGTAACCACCGAATACAGAGTGCTATCTGAAGCTGAGGACCGTTTGCAGCAAATCTTTGTGCGGGATCTACATTCGACAGCCCGGCAAATATCAACACCACTCTCGTAGGTTGCAGTCTCCTTTACGGCGCTGCAAATCGAATTGACAAGGACGGTTCCTCTCTCATCGCAAACCCAGGCTCACGGTGGTCACTACCGGTCTACAGCTGCGCTTCTTCTGTGAAAGCCTTAGTCAAAGAAGTCACCTTCCATTTCAACGGCACAACATTCGAAGCGCTAGAAGTAAACTCCACAAAGCCCAAAATCTATGCAGACCAGGAATCCAAACCCCTTTGGGCTGTGGAGGACCTCAAAGAAATTCCCATTTCAAATGGAAAACCACTCTGGGGAATCCTCGGCCCTTCAAAGTCGACAGGGGATATTAAATTTCCCTCCAATATTTCCACCACGTTCCACGAACACCTTTTTCTCCCAGGTTACATGGACGATTACACAATCCTCCTAGAAGGCAGCAGAGGCGTATCAGACGCTGCGCAGAACCTTCCCGGCACTGAATTCTACACTCAGGCTATGCTCACCGCGCTCACAATTACTCGCCCCGGCGGGAATCGCGGATATGTGGACTATTCGGGTTTTACAAGCTTAGCTCTATTTGCCAAATGGCAAAGCCTGTCTAAAACGCCAGAGGGTGCCGCTAGAATCCTCGATTTGGTGTGGACAGACTCGGCAGCCAACGCGGTCATGGGCACGAAGGGTTGGGGCGTGACCAGTTTCTCTGCAACAGCACATCAGCAACGGCAGAGGGGAAAGCCGCAAGATGCGAATGTTAGATATAAAAAGCGTGAGACGGCCATAACAGACCCAGCGGAACAAATAGTGCCCGTTACACCTTTTAAGAAATACATCCGCTACAAAATCCCTTTCGCGGTGCCCGCGTTTATTATACTGACCGTCACCCTCGCGACGATCATTGCACTTACAGTTCTGTGTGTTGTGGGCCGGACAGGGTCAAAGCGGATGCGAACATTTCTAGAAGCCTCTTCGACTGGCAGGATTATCGGGAGCCTTGTGGCGGTGGAGGGCGAAGAAAATATAACCATGGGAACAAAGGAGTGGGTTAAAAGTGTAGGCAGGAAGGTTGTAAAAATTACAAAGAAGGGCATTAGTTTGGAGGGAGAGGGGCAAAAGGAAAACGATGATGAGGCAATTGCCGAAGACGAGCCAATCGTTGGTGATGAGGCAACTGCTCAAAATGATGAGCTCGGGGATCCAGAAGACGATGAGCGGACGCAGATGGTGGGACAAAGTTCTTAGCAGGTTCCATGGTTTCACCTGGAAACGAGCTTGATAAGTGAAGCTCATGGTTGTATTTTCATGATTGCCTATGTTGATGGTATATGATTTGTTCAGGCCTAGAATTTACAAATCTAGTTTCGGCTGAGCCAGTGATTCGCTGGATATCTACATGTATCCGGATATCAAAATGGATATATCTTTCTATACTTTTACTGTAAATCCGCTCAAGTAACTCATTTCTGCAAATCAGATCATGCCACCGATTTTCCGAGAAATCAAAGCCAGGCTACAAGCCCTAATATCCCAATGGCAGCAGCCGCCATACCCTCAACGACATTATTCATGGCCGCAACATTACTGGTCGTGGGTGTGCTTGCAGGGATACTTGTGCTTGTCCCCTGTGTCGTCTGGGTCACCTTCGTCTCTGTCACAGCAACACCACCCGTTCCGGGGATGGTTGCAGTGGGCGTGATTGGTGAAGCATTCTGCGCAGGATACTAAGGTCAGTAACGAAACAGACAAAAGTACGAACCAAGCGATCACGTACAACTAAATCACAACAGCCCTCGCCGGAGCAGACGGTCCCATCAGAACAGCAGATTTCCGCGGTAGGATGATAGCACCTAATGTTGGGAAATTCGCCTGATGCCGGACAGTAGATCAACCCTCGGCTTTTCGCACAGCATTTCTCGCCAGATTCACCGCGGCGGCACTCGAAGCTAAATGGCGTGCCCGTAGGGGTGTGGGATGGAGTGTAGAGGCTTGTGGGAAGCGGTGTACCGTCGGCAGTGCCCGTTACGCCCGGTCCGCCCTATGAGTTGATGGGTTAATAGATGAAAAGATGATGCCTCATACATTCATTTTTATATGGATGTGGGTATGCGAGAACGCATCGTAGAGATGGGAACTTACGAAATCATCGCAGCAACTATTGTCCTTTGCCACGCATATTACTTTATCATGAATTGTCAGGACCGATATTTAGGTTGAATGCTTCGGCGCTCCCTATCATGCCCCTTGCCAATTTACTGACCTGCGTCTGCACAACACTGTTGTCCCCTCTCCGGATTGAAACACCCGATCGAGCTGCAGATGACATATCCAGATCCAAAACATTCTGTGCAAGTCTTGCAAGTGAGACGCGGATCGACGTCTATTTGCCGGGGCAAGAGCTTCCTTTCTTGAGCCAGAGCACCGGAACCTGATACTATGCAAAACGACAGGAGAAGCGGGAGTGGCCAAACCATGTTTTCGTCGCCTGTCTCCACAGGTTCTTCAACTTTCAATATGCAAAATCACAGTTTGGATAGAATTCTAGGATGAGCACCAGAAGTGGTTTGGAGGGTCCCCTATTGCACTGCTGCAATAGAAACGAATAAATGACACGAGAAAATCGGGAGGGCGCACCAAACAGCAAAGGAAAGGATGCGGTGGAGGAAATTTCAGCGGCATCTTGACCTCTCCCGTCTCATTGTTTTTCCTTCTGCACGGGAGTGATGGATTCACAGCGCGCCATGGAAGCTCGTATTGCTCGGACAGGTACTCCTTTAGCTCCTGACTAGCATTGAAGCCGGAGAAATGAAGTCAGAACCCCAGAGCGAACTAAGCCAATACGAAGGGATCGCATGCTCCGCAAACGAAATATCAGCCCCAGTGCAGACTGGAATGACACATTCATTCATTCATCCAAGGGTGCCGGTTGGGACGAAGTTTGCAATAAAGCTAGGGACGTCCTCCAGTGCACTCTTCAAGCCAATTTCACGGTTGGAAGCCGCGATAAATTTCCCAGCGATTCAATACGCCTTTGTGCAAGAGCGGTGTGATATTATAATCAACGGTATGAAGATTGATCTGATCAGATACTGATGGAAAAACAATCACTGATATAAAGAACATTTTGTAACGTAACTTGAATAGGCAGAGAATACCAATCATCTTCTTAGAAGGAAAAGTTAACAGCTTTCTCTTTATTGTAGCACCAGGCAATTCCTGTTCGGTCGTCGTGTTTGTCACAAAGCACTATTGACACATCTACTCGTTTTTGCTTCCTTATTTCATGTGCATGTCCATTACCGCATAAACGAGTGAGCTATGTGAGAACGATCGCGACATCATCGCAAAATGGGCTACAAGGGCTACTTCAAGAGGCAGGACGAGTAGTTATTGCAAATTACTCAGCTAAGCCTCAAGATGCAATCTGCCGAAGGGCAAATAACATGACATCTGCCATATGGCTATCAGGAATAATTCTCTCTTCTCCACTCCCTTTGCTCTTTGACCCTCGCGTAAGGCCGTGTCATCACTATAGATATTGTAGCCGAGGGAAGGATAGGAACAAATGGAATTTAGCAATCATATTCTAAGGGGCAAGATCTAATCACAAGATAGTAGATTCCTTCGCCGCGGGGTTGGTTGTCGGCAGATGCCGAACGCATTGAGGGCAAAGTTGCAATTGAAGTAGCAGTCTTGTCCTGCTGATCGCTGCGGAAAAGACGTGAGAACTCAGGACAGGAAGCGGAGAGTATCAACCGAATCTTACAGCCTTCATGTTGAATGAAGAACCGTTATGCGTCAACTTGAACATTAAAACAATTCGAACAATTCGTATATCCCTTCATCCCAGCCCCAATCCCATCCTTTGGGTTCTCAATTTTTTGGTTGATAATTCACAGAATCTGGGCAATTTCTGTTTCCACAATCAAAGGTCTTTCTTGGAGTCCCATTATCCACCGAAGACCAAGAGCAGTTGTTGACGAGCTCAACTGGTGCCTGTCTGGACATCTGTGACGGTATTAAAGCTCTGAGCCTCACAAATATAGGAACGGCCGTACCTTGAAAACTAGTATCCCGTAGAGAACAGTAGGCGTGGAGTATCCAGACTATACAGAAGGGTTGCAAGGTGGAGGAGGATGGCTTGCGTCTTGATGTATGGTAGAATGGCTTTGTGCTTTCCGCTCAAAAGCTTTTGAGACAAGTTAATCTTAAGTTACTGGAGGGTTTGAGAGCGCTCCAACGCGAAGAGGTGAGATATATGTAGTGGAACTCCCACATCCATCAGACTGAAAGGCTGAACCATGATGTGAAGTAAGGCAACCCTGCAGAAACTAAGCAGCTGCCAAACTTCTCAGCAAACAAGACACAGTTGTTTGCTTGGAGAACTTTGCTCGGAGAACTGCTTGATTGGCGTTCGACATCAAGCAGCGCCTTATGCTTATTGACTCCAGCGAAGCACATTGTTTGACTTGCGAACGAGCTGGTTCTGTATGTTTAGTGGAGGGATCCTGCACCGCCAAGTCGTATAAACTCTATTCCCAGTATCGCATTCACGTATAGAATTACAAGCCAAAGTTTAGCACTGCCCTGGGGTAAGTCTTGTGTTGACGGTATTGATAGATGGGTGGTTTTGAAAAAAAAAAAAAAGTTTTAAATGTCGGCCGGAAAAACTTTCAGCCTGGTTTAAACCAAGTCAGCCACACAAGACTTTTCATCTTGATGTGCTTTTAAACATAAGAGTTGTTTAAGAGCAAGAACCTTTTATTAGGTGAATTCTATTCATAATTATATAAAATAATCACTCTAAATTACAAAAATATAAAATGTAATCAATTTTCTTTTTATTAAATGATAGATCAAGTCTGAATTTAATTCTTTTTCAATAGTTGATATCAACTGAGTTAGACGATAAAACTTTCGTGTGAGTATTGCCAGCAGCTGAGGCATATATGTGCAGTGTGCTAGTTTGCAAGAGGAAGTAGTCCCAGCAAAATACTTTCATGCACTCATGATATCGTCTTCAGATTTCCTTTCCTGATTCCTTCTCCTTCGTTCCATCAACCATCGAAACATCTCATAGTCCTCACTCCTCAACATCACGATTCTCAGTCCATATACCACTTGTCATGACTCTGAGATCCATGGAGATTGTCCAGTCGAACGAAGCCTTCAAGAAAATTGATGGCAAGTTCCAATTTGTATACGTCCAGATCATTGTACGGCAAGATAACGTCTTATATTCTGCAAAGTGGATGGATCGGGAAAACGATCCTCAAGACTTGTCTCAGCTTCTTGATATTCAGCGGGTAGAGACCCAGGACAGGGGTCCAGAGGTGAGGCAAACCTGGACTGTGGTATCGCAGTTTGACTGCTACGTCAAAACTCCGAGTCTCTTCGCATATACTGGAAGGTCCGACCTCGAGAAGCAAATTATCCGAGAGGTAGAGGCATGTGAGGTTCTTCGAAAACATCCTCACCCAAACATTGCATTCTACTATGGCTGCCAGGTGACGCGTGGTCGAGTTTCAGGTCTTTGCTTCAAGCGGTATACGTCAACATTGCTGGAAAAAGTCAACCCCCAAAATCTGAACAAATTTGCCTTTCTCTCTAGTGGGCGACCTCTGGTGGACGACTTCATAAAAGCCAGCCTAATCGGTATCCTGCAGGCCATTCAGCACCTGCACTCGCTTGGGCTTGTTCACAACGACATCACGCCTGCCAACATTATGTTCACTGAGGATGGCACGCCGGTTCTCATTGATTTCGACAGCTGCCGACTGGTTGGAGAGTCGTTGCGCGACACGGAAGCTAAGAGGACGCATGAATGGCATAACCCTGATGTCAAAACTGCGTTGGAGAAGAATGATCTCGATGCATTTACAGAATTGACCACCTGGCTGATTGGATCAGTGGCCGAGGAATTTTTGTTCAAGTAACTCGAGGTTATAGCGGGGCCATCCACACCCTTTTCAACAGGAGAAATGAGAAAGTGACTAGACTCAGAAATAGAAAAGAGCGAAAACAGTACAGACAAAAACAAGGGAAACCAAAGAAGCATATGATCCTCTCTTGCTCTCCGTGAACCTCTTGGCTACTTCGGAGAAAGGAAAATGAGAATAAGCTATCAGATCAGCTTAACTAAATACTAGTAGCTATTTACATCTTTCCTTCGGAATCAGGAACGCTTCTTCAGACACGTTTTCCATCCCGTGCTTACTGCACCCAATTGAATATGCTGCGAACCGGGGAGAGAGCGTCTGACTTTCCTCTGCCAATGCAGCTATAAACCTAGAGCACTATATACCAAACTTCAACACCTTACAAAAGCCCTATTGGTTCCAAGAAACTCCGCTTGGCTTGCTGTCATATGCTGTGATGCCTCTGACTGACGAAACCCCCCTAAATTTATGTGCGGTAACCCATCCATAGCAGGTATAATTGCTGGATACAGGTTGATAGTTCGAAATGATGCGTGAATAATAATACCCAGCACATTGAGGAAGAGCAGTACGGCTTAACGTGGTACTTCATGCTTCAGTTTAACTAGAGTGAACCAGCCCGATTTTTCCTCGCACCCACTTTAAGGATCTTTGAATTCGTCAAAATGGCGGAACTTCCACAGGGAGATCGCGACATTATCAACACCGATTACTTTTAGTTACTAGTACCCATAGTTGTTACATGTGTTATAGCGCAACCGCGTCCCCTACCCAGATAATCTTTGGGTAGAGCATTATCCGGCTATTTCTAGCCGCCTTTTGGAGATCCCAGTGATGTTGTTCCCGAGGGCTGGCTGTCTGCACTAGACTGAGGAACTGACCTCAACTGTCTTAATTAACGAAATGTCGGTAGATCGGCCGCAAGCCGAAGTCTGGGCATATGAGGAGCGATATATCCATTCCATCAGATGAGAGTTTAACCCTATCTTAAAAACATAAAAGCAGTGATGGGTGGATTGTTTACGCCTAATTCGTTTTTGATTTGGTTCCTATGGTAGGGAGGATCGGTTTTATACATCCAGAAAATGACTTTCAATTCAAGGCATCCCGACATCGACGGCAGGCGCATTAGGCGGCGTTCATTGAACTTAGATTTCAGCTTTCTAACATGTCTATATCTCCCACCCTTCATCCCTGCCTTTTGATGGCTTTTTTCTTTCATCAACGTTTTGCTTACCACCGTTGTTTCACATTTAATGTGACTAACAGCGAAATATGTAGTTCCCACAAATATAACGGTATGGCAATGGCTCTTCGAATCCCTCGATTTCCCAGTATTATATAAATACCAGCCGCATGAGCTGGTCGGATATACCAACGCAGTCACAAAAGAGCGGCTCAATTGGAGCAAGTCAAGGAAGCGGCAACATATGCAAGCACGGCGTTGGTGAAGGAGTATGGCATGAAATAAGCCGACACCATATCGCTCTTCAGTCAGAGTACAATTTGGTATCCTGTGGTTATGTTTGCTAGGCTTATGGCGGGTACGAATTCCAAAAGTCCATTTCATACTCACACATGACTGACCGAAAGTTGCGGCTATTATTTTTATAGGCGGGAAGGTGGCTGGAGCTTCCCCAGCGTCCAACGTTGAAGAGATGTCTTACGCCCTCGCAAAGGCGAAGGCGAAATATCTAATGACAACCCAGAGCTCGTTGAAGGTTGCTGTGTCTGCTGCTAAGGTTGCTGGACTTCCAAGAGAGCGTATTTTTCTGCTCGAAGGACAGGTAGAGGGCTTCACTACCTTCAGCGATCTGCAAGAAATCTGGAAGGGTTATGGCGAGCATGGCCAGATTCAACCGCATACGATCCCGGACGGAATGACAGGTAAGGATATCTGTGGGTTTTTGAACTTTCCCAGGGGACACTGGGTCGCCGAAAGTGGTGAGAGATATCGTACGGATATTCTCAAGGAGGGGCCGCTGCGCTAATTCTGTATCATAGGCTATGCTTCCACCTATTATGGCCAGTATTAGCGTCTGAATTTCAGAATGCATCACATGCTCCCGAGGGCACCAGTATTTGTCCACTAATAATATCGATTGAGCCAACTTGCAAGGTGTGGTGCGCTTGCGATTATTGGGCAGCCATGGTGGCTCAAGATATCTCAGAATTGTTTGGCAACCCCTGTACTATCAACTTCACTGGCGGTGACCATAGTATGCCTTCTCAGAGAGCAGGCAATCTTGAGGTCTATATACACCCAAAGCTTCTTGCCAGATATATTCTTGATTAGCTGTGGAAACTCCTAGAATCTGCCCCTCCAACCCGACGGTGTAGTAGCTCATATATTGTGCTGTCAGGAGAAGATACCTAGTAGCCAAGGCGTGTGTGCTTCTCAAAGGTTGAACGTTCTTGTCAAGTTAAATCCTCGAATGTCTGCTCTCTAAGTTCTACGAACATTTTGTACGCCTTTTCATAATTTTGGTTGGAGGTCCATCCATCGCGATGGACAAATCCATCCAAAGAGTCCCAGAAGTCTGCTATCTCATTCCAACCCTCTGCATCGCGGTAATGGGACTTTAGTTCCTCATCTGAGAATGTAATGGGGCAAGCCATTTCAGGGCAAATATCTTTCCAATGGCTGTGACTCTTAGATCAGCACCTTAATCTCAACATGCAATCTATATGCGTGGATATTGGCATACCGTACAATGCGGATAAGGCTCTCTCTAAATGGTAAGATATCCCCATCCCAAGTATTGGCAGAAAACCCCACCACGTCGCGAACGGTGCGTCCATGTGGGAAGCGGAGAACGTCATGGACAAGGAAATTGTTTTCCTTTGTGTCAGATTCATATGCCCATAGCAAAATTGACTTTTCTACTTGTGCTCGGATACGCGCTTTCTCGGATTCATCTTCGATGTCTTTGTAATGATCAGGTATCTTCAGCACGATTTCTCCACTATAATTTACCAATGCTGGATGCCGTGCTTGGAGGAAGAGAGGTCCAGTCCATACACCTTGCCAGTCAATTACACTGGTAACCCTGTCACCATCAACAAATAGGTTAGGGGAATGGAGATCGCAATGCCAAATGGTGGGTCGGTTCAGTTCCAGATCTCTCGGCAACAGATGATCTGTAACCGTCGAGAACTTCCTGTAAAGGGCAATATGAGCATTAGGGGAGATTTGGGCTTCAGATGTTTTAAACAAGTTCTGTGAAGGTTCAGTGGTGGCATGATAGCTGATCCAGGCAATCTCACGCCGAGGAATTGCTCTGAGATAGTCTTGAGCTGTTTCCCCTGCAGACAAATCTTAGTAAACAAAGCGAATGCAGTTAATGAAAATATGCTGCAACTCACAAGGCCCGCGGTCAATATCCATATGCGATCGTTCGCGATCCCAGAAGTCATTGCTGGCAACTGGACCCAGTACAAAACGGCTCTCAATCTCTCTCTTCTGTGACCGGGGTATATCCCCTATAATTTCCACCTTTTCACATCCAGGAAAGGCGTCGTCCGCGAAATAAAGACTCCCGTAACTATACTCCAAGCGTTAGACTGGCATAAGCAGTTTCAAACCATCCTTTGGCAGAACGAACCGGTTAAATGAAAGGGACAGCAGCTTCTTTTCGATTAGGACAATATTCTCCACAACTTTTAACTTGTTGTCAATCTCCATATCCTCCCAAATGTCTGCAAGCTGAGTCCCAGCAGCTGCTTCCATTATTATGTACTCTGACTTGACAGCATTGTCCGCATTCCCACTCCAAGCCAACACTTTTGGGACTGGTATATTGAGGACAGTTCGAACCTGTGAAACACATCAATATAAGTTTCTGCACAAAGCCATTTTATACCATGAGTAATCTTACAAAATCCATAGTCGCAACCTCAGAGGCAGTCGTCTTGAATGGAGGTCCCATATTAGGATGCGGTATCCGTGCAATCGCGGTTGTACCATCATCCATAGTAAGCCTGAAGACCTTGTTAGATCCTCCCTCCGCAAGCTTGATCATACGTGAGCAGGTCCTGGATCCAACGCTCCTAGCTGCAATCCTCTGAAGCTCTGCCACATCAAACCGCTTGTATCGGTTCCTAAGTTGCATCGACTCATTCCATAGCCAGCGCCCGCCCGTGTAGCGGTAGAAATCTTCATGGTCAGCATCCGACGCGCCAGACATCAGTCGACAGGAGGGGGGAGTTGAATAACAAAAGTGTTGCCATAGCGGTGAGTTGTCTTTGACCCTTATTACGCAGCGGCTCCAGGCAAATGTTAAGGTACGAAACATGGCTTTTCAGGATGCCTTCTCCAGCGCTTTGTACGTGTTTTGTCCGTGAGGCGATTGCCAAAAAAGCTCTTTTGTGTTGGGTTATTCGGAGGTTATGAGGCCTGTATGAGTGCAAAAATTCCACTACAAGAGTGTCAACATGCTATCACAGATTCAAATCAGCTAGTCAAGATGATGAAGGGGTGTTGTTGATTGCGGCAGCCACTCCACCGCTGGCGATGAACCCTATATAGCTAACTTGCTCTGATCGCAACAATAACAAGATTAACCGTCCCACAGATTATGATCTAAATAGCAGATCTTTAAGCAAAACAAGACATTTTAATTGAGATACACTGCAATTAATATAATATTGAACTCATTCAATATTATTTCTTCAAAGAGAAAGCTCTTTGGATACAAAAGTAGTACATTTATGTGAAGTGATAACAGAACGAACTTGTTGCATATTAGTATATCACTTGCTTAGAAGGCGGTGTAACGAGTATAATCAATAATATTTATATTATAGATAGATGCGATAATAATTATTAGTTAACTAATTTTTAAGAATCATAATAGTTATTCAAAATACTACTATTATGATGTGATTATCATTACAGTGTGATGCGCTCACTAATGAGTGAGTTTAGGAGTGCACTTGGCACAGTTAGTATATGATTTTTTTTATCTCAACAGTCACTATGATAGTTCTGAGCAGCATGGAGCCTCAATTTTTAGAGTGACAATTGAGATGAGATAATAATCCCATTAGAACAAACAAAAAAGAAAAGTGGAAAGAGGAAAAATCTTGTGCATGTATACATGCAGCACAATGGCATGCAGCTGAGAAATAAATATATATGGCGTTGCTGAGATGGCTATTCTTGATGATAGATTGACAGGAGTGTCATTCATCTGGGTACTAAAACATGTCTGTATTGCTTTCAGGAAGAAGTTTCTTTCTGTAAGTTAACACATTGATTTCAATCTTCAATGTTCAATATTCATCCATCCCGACCTTCAAAAAAAAAAAAAAAAACTCCTATGATATATGCTAGATCATGCCATCAAACCGGATCACCATGAACAAGAGTGTTATAGATCAAAAGACAAGAAAACACACATTCGCCTGCGCCTAATCTAAATGGAATGGCAATCCGAGAAGCCCCCCAAAAAGGGAAGGAAAGAAAGAAAGAAAAGAAAAGAAACAAGGTTTGACTGCCCAGCAAACATATGCAAATCACGAAGGTCCCCGGTCACCACTCCCACCCATAATTTGCTCCTTCGACCTAAGAACCCCTTCCTTCGTCAATCCTCTATCTCCACCCCCACCCTTCCTCCAAAGCCAAACCGCCTCAGTCGCCCACGCCCTTGCGCTGGCATGTTTTCCAATTCTAGCCGCATTACTCGCAGCAGTAGCAGCTGTAAATTCGTTTTTCGATCCACTACTTCCCCCGCCAGCCTCGGCCAGCATGCCCGCAACCACACCCTCGCGCTCCACAACGGCCCACAGACCTTCGACGAGCGCACTCCCACGCTCCCCAAACTCCCCAACACCTAATCGATAGAGAAACCGGCCGAGAACCTGCCAAGCGAGACAGCGTTGAGCGGGGAGGGTGGAGCGGGCTAAGGTCGCGAGTTCGGGAATTGTGTAGCCGGCGGCTTCGGGGTCAGCAGCGTGGTGGTGCAGGCCGTGGGTTGTAGGGATGGAGAGAGAGGTGCGCGGTGCGAGGAGGGCACCGGTGAGCGAGAAGCGGAGGGCAGCAGGGGAGATGGAGGTGGCGGTGCTGGCTGGGTGGTAGGGTGATATGGAGGGGTTGGATGGGGCGTGGGAGGAGGAGGGGCTTGGTGGTGGTGATGGCTGAAGCCAGGAGAGGGAGGAGGGATCGTGTGGGATGTCGGGGAAGTAATGGGTTTGCAGGTCTGCAAGGAAAGAGGAGGAAGAAGGGTTCAGATTTGGCATGGGAGACTGACGTGGAGGGGGTTTGGGGAAATGGATGGGGCCAGTTGGGAAGTCAGACGCGGGAAATAGTTCAGACGGTGGTTGGTGGGGTGGTAGGTTGTCTATGATTGATGATGGTTGGGCGAGTTGTTCTAGTGCTTCTGAATCCGCGGCAGCCAAGGACTGTTCGCCTGTTTCCGATGAGGGAATATCGAATGACACTGATTTGGAAGATTTCTGCGATTGTGTAGACGCCTTTTCCTGTTCTCCTGTTAACACCTTTGGCGAATTATCCTCCTTGATTTCCTTGTTCACCCGGTGTTTCATTTCCTCATGTTGGTGGTCCTCTTCGATATTTGCTCTTCGTAGAAGTCGTTCGATGAGCGATTGCGGGAGGGAAGATATCAATTCGCCGCGCTCTCTTTCGATCTCAGCAGGAGACATGGCAGCCAGTCTCCTTTTGTTTTCCTCCTCGATAGATCTCTTCTCATTTTGCGCATAGGACAGCGTTTGGCCAGGGTTGACTCTACCAGAATAGTGCTTTGGCGGTAGTGGATGATTTCGCGGAGCATCTGGATCGGCTCTTTGTTTTTTAAAAGAAGAGACCGTGTATCGTTTTCGGGACTCTGGAAATCCTGCAGAATTAGATGGCGCTCGTGGCGGAGCAGGCGGGACCGGGGTAGAAGAAGAAGCTCGCTCCTTGATGTCGCCGATCAAACCAAGGGAGGGAGAATTGATTGAGCAGGCAAAGCCGTGATCATCGGAGCTGCCATCGTCGTCAGAGAGGTCGATATGAAAGCGCTCTCCGCGGATTGCCATTTCCGCCGGATACCAAAGTGCATATGCGTAATGTGCAGCAGACAGATGCCAACAACCGCTGTTTCTGCTGCTGCTACTGTCGTCGTTGTCGTTGTCACAATATCGGGATCGGTTGAGCCGAGTCGGAGTGGATCTCTCACATGATCTTCCGCCTATCCTATTTTAGGACTAGCTCGATACCGAGGGTGGTTTAAGGTTTACATCACGTGCAAGCTATTCTATGATGCTAAATTGAAAGAGGAAGTTCATGCAAAACCCTAAGAGGAATGGGGTTTGTTAAGAGCTCGGGAGATAAATGCAGTGTATCGCAATGCTTGTTTGCAGTTATGTCGGGGTCCTGGAAAGCGACAAAAGCCCATCCCGGCGCCGTTGAACATATTGTATTGCTGCCGGGTGTGGCGAGTTGAGGCGAGTGTCGGGGATCGAGAGCTGATAATCCGCGATCTGCGGCAGAAGGAACTTGTATGCATGTAACTAACGGCATACGCAGTAGACCAGGCACGGGTGAGATAGAGCTGTGGCTGCAAGGGAGCTGGCTTGGCTACCAGAAGAGTCGCTCAAGTCTGCGCATATTAGTACGAGCAGGACGGAAGGGTTCAAAGGGAACAGAAAATGGTAAGGACCAACTCTGCAGAGATAAGAGCACGTCAATGCGCCATACCAAGAAGCCAAGGTTCCGGGCTCTGCGTGAGATCATGTAACTAACTATCCTGTGTCGCCGGCGTCCCCACAACAGCCAGCAAGCAGCTGGGCATATATGTATACACAGAGCTTCATGCATGTATCCGTCGTCATCATCGATACATTGCGCAAACCGGCTGCTAGGACATGTATCGGGCTCAAATGGCAGCTCCCCTTGATCATCGCTTCGCAGCCCAGTTCCAAGGTTCAACCTTTCCAGCAACAAGGTGATTGATGATCGTCCCTCCATCCAATGCTGCATGTTCCCGTTGCCAGCAGTCATTGATTGCTATCCCGTGCCCTTCCTGGAGTGCTTCAGCCCTCCCGCGCCTGGTTGCCAGTCGCGGCGACATCACGCCCGTCATCTCGTTACTTAATTAACTTTCCCACCTTGCCTCGCCTTCTGCTGTCTTCTTTGCCTCTCGCTATGTCCTTCCAGTGACTCCGTCCAGCAGCAGCGCGGCCGGTTATTGCCCTTCCCCTTTCCGTTTCTTATTGCTTGTTTCCCATTCTCTTCTCTTTCACTTTCTGTCCCTCGCATAATCTTTAATATCTGCCGCCATCCCCCTCTCCTTTGCTTTTCTTCTTTTCTCTCTTTCTTTCTTCCCTTCTTCCTTTTGCCTTCTTCTCTTCTCCACTTCTCTTTTTTCCCTTCTCCCTCCCTCTTCTTATACTTTTCTTCCAAGCTTCTCGTCTTCTCCTTCTCCTCCTCCTCCTCCTCCTCCACCTCCTCCTCCTCCTTCTTCCTCTGTTTCATCCTGCTCACGACCTGGCCATCGCCATCGTGTCGCCCTTTCTTCTATTTGTTATATTGTACTTTTCCCATCTGCTTCCTCGCCAAACTTCTTCCTATCCCCAACAACACTCCCGAACACGTCAACACCACCACCATCATCCACCATCAACCATCGGGCGCAAGACCGGTTCTTCGCGTGTTTCGGTGATCGCGGGATAATTCATTCTTTTCCCTGGTTTTGATCGTGCTCCGATAAAACACCAGTCGACGGCGAACCGCTTCAAGCCACCTTTGATTTCTTTTCGATTTTCGTGTTCTTGGGGCCCACGGAACAGCGTAACTAACTCCGCAAACTAAATCAACAGCCAACCACAACAACTCGACTGTTCTTTTACGTTTTCAACACGATCGCCAGCTTGGTTCTTGTGTAAAGCATCCCAAGGTGGTTTGTTTTCCACCACCAATTAAAAAGGGGGGTTGATCCAAAATTCTCCTTTCCCGCCTTCACAACTCGACACCACGTGATTATTTTATTTCTCTGTTGAATGAACAACTACGCAGAAATAAAATAATAATAATAATAATTCAATAATAATTTAAACAAAAACAAGGCTAAAAAAAAGGGGGGGAGAATCCACGAAAACAAAACCAGGAGAACGAGCCACCAGGCTGCAAACATATTTCTGGAAGAGACGGAAATCTCCTCTCCGGCTCAGAGACCGTAACTTGGTCGGGATCTGAGAAACTGAAATACACCCCGGGCACATCGCCTGCTGTCTGAGTCACGGGCATTCAATTACTATCTCTGCTGTCGCCGCAAGGTAAAAGCATGTCGGCCGATGTTGCGGACGAGGGCTGGCGAGGCAAAGGCCGCACGCGACGGGCAGAGCCGCAAGCCGAGCCTCAACCTCAACCTCAACTACAGTCGCAAGAACAACAACAACTGGAGTTCCAATTCCAACAGCAGTTGCTACCGCCTGCCAAAGTTCTCAAGTCTTCGTCCCCTGACTTGTCTTCACCCAATTTATCCGACTGTGAGAGTGTGCCTACTCCCGCGCGGTTTCGATCGCGCGTTTCATCCCCTAATGCAGTCGCGCTGGGCCCTTCTGCTTCTGCTAACACTGCTGATCCTCCTGTTGTAGTTACAAAGAATGCTGGAGATGCAGGAGTTAAAAATGAGAAACAGGAGAGCGTCGCAGCCACTGGCACCACAAAGGTGAAACGAACTAGGCGAAAAAAAGAAGACAAGGAGCCAAAGGAGAAAAACAAGGAAACAAAACCTCGCAAACCTCGCACCAGTAATGCCAAAATCAATTATAATGGCGACGGCAATAATGCCAATGGGAACCCGAGCCAGTCTCAAAATCAGCATCTTCCTCTCACCGATGACAATGCAGATCGGGCAGCGTCGCGAAAACGACCCAAGCTGGATCATCCACAGGATGCCAAGCCAAGTCCGCCTTCAAGGCAGTCCAAAATCACCGATCTAGTAACCCCTCATACCGCTCCTATATCTACTCCTTCGACACTATCTCCAACTCACGCAACCTCGTCAACCCAATTCCATCTTGCTCCGTCTTCAACTTCCACCTCGCCTCGGCTCCAGCCACACCTCCAGCCAAATCACCCGTATCCTATTCCCCCCAACAACTACGATGCATTCCCTACAAACGGCGAATCCCGCCCTCCATATCGACCCTATCACATGCAACAGGGCCCGTCTTCCACCTCTGCTCTAGCTCCCGCCCCTAGCCCTGCCCATACTCTCGCTCCGTCCCAGCAACAACCTCAACCCGCGCGCACCAGTGGCCAGCACTATGACCCCATCCGCTCTGCCTTCGACAACTCATCCGTCACCGCCCCTCAATTCTCCGCATCCTCAAAAATCTCCTTGACTTCTAGTCACCAGTTTACTCCCCCGCCCAACACAAGGACACCTCCTCCTCGTCCAGTGTACCGAGCTAGTGCATCTCCCGCCATTTCCAGCATAATCGATCCTCCCATCCAACCGTCTTCCTCCGCTCCCCCCCAGCCATCTCTCTTTCATCAGCAGTCCAAGGTTTCTCCAGAGAACAGCCATTCAGCCAAACATTCACCTGTTTCAGCCACTCCCATCTCGACTCCTAAAACCAATACGACACCTATCCAACAGCCTAAAGCTGTGCATCAGCCGCTGCTGTCCTCCTCTCTCCTGCAAGAACCAGTCACCATGGATATCGACAGTGGGAACAATGCACCAACTCCCGCTCCATCAGTACCCTCGAAACTAACTTCAACAGGCCCCACCAAAAAAGGAACCGGAGCTTCCACAGGTACCCCCTCCACTGCACCATCTCCTAAACCTTCACGAACCAAAGACACAACCCTGCCCCCGATCCCATCAGGCTCGGGCTTGCTAGCCGGTACCCTTTTCGGCGTAGACGCGGTCGACAAATCTAACTCGACATCAACCCCGAACATCATCCTCCACATCCCTCTAAATGGTAAAACCAACCAGATCATCAATTTCACTCGTCTGGCAGAAGAACAGTACGGTTTTGACGCCCTCCATCCCCGCCTTGCAGCGCAACGCGAACGACTAGCCCGCGTCAATGCCGCCAGCGCTGCACTGGAGAGAAATGAAAAGAACACCAGGGGTACCACTGGCACTGATAGTGCAGTGGAGGATGATTTAAGCCTCGATGCTGATCGCGATAGCGACGGGGATGGTGATGTGCTCATGTCCGGTATGGGTGGCTCATCGTCGTTATTGAATGGCCATGCAGGCAGTGACGCAGGTGGTGGGGGTGGTGCTGGTGGTTCTACAAAGAAGAAACGACGTCGGAAAATCGAAGAGTATGACCGTGACGACCCGTTCGTCGACGATAGCGAGCTTGCGTGGCAGGAGCAAGCTGCCGCGAGCAAGGATGGGTTTTTCGTCTATAGTGGTCCGTTGATTCCGGAGGGCGAGAAGGTCGCTGTTGAAAGGTACGTTTTATTTTATTTATTTTGTTGCTTCCCCCTCATCTTTGTTTGGCTTTTTTTATTTACCCTTAGGAATACCTTGACTAACTAAAACCTACTCATAGAGCCGACGGCTCCATAAAACGCGGTCGCGGTCGCGGCCGTGGTGGTGCTGGTGGTTCCTCTGCGGGCGCAGGTAGCGGCGCGCGCGGTCGTGGGGGTGGCGGCGGTGGTGCTGGATCGTCGAACGCGGGACAGCAAGCTGCTGGATCCTCTGGACAAGATGGAGCCGCTGGCGCTGGCGGTGGAAGAGGTGGTGGTGGCTCGGCGAGAGGGAGCGGAGTGTCGCGCAAGCCGCGTGTGACGAAGGCTGGCCGGGAGACGATGCAGAGAGAAAAGATGGAGAGGCAGAAACTGGGGTTGGAGTTAGCGGGGAAGGGTAATGGTGGTGGTGCTAGTTCTGCTGTGGGTGGCATCGGGGCTGGGACTGGGACTGGGACTGGCGCTGGGACTGGCGCTGTTGGGCAGAGCACGGGCGCGGGTGTTGGTACCAATGCGACTGCAAATGCAAACCCCAATATGACTTCCAATGCTGGGGGTGTGTAATTTGGAGTAGTTGGAGTAGAGGAATGGTGACGGTAAATGAAATCGCCATGGCAATGGTCATTGAGATGAAGAGGTGGATTGATTGGCGGTAGGAAATCAAGGGTTTTGCTGCATTTATGTGTGTGGTTCCATTCTATTCCATTTTATATTTTTATTCTGCCTTGCTGTACTCTTTTCGTTTCTGCTTGTTGTCAGGGTTTTTTTTTTTTTTTTTTTTCTTTTTGGGCATTCGGTTCGGAATATGTATATACATATCCAGCCAAATCCATCTGAAGGTTTGCATGTATGTGGGTAAAATACATCATCGTCTTGTGCTTTTCTACTTTTCTGCTCCCTACTTTCTACTTTCTACTTTTTGATTCGCAATTTTACAAGGATATCCAACGAACCAGACCAACCTCACCATTTTATCATTTTGTCTACTTTTTATCCATCCCCCTTTCCCTTCCTTCCCTTCCTTTTACTTTTCCTTTTGTTGTTTGAGCTTTTACAATAACTTGTATTTATTTATTTTTTCCTGTTCCATTTAAAGTCAACAAACAAAAACAAAAGCACATATTTTTGTTCTTCGCATGAACACACTGGTAATATAAGTAAGTGACTTGGCTGCTGCATGATGGATGGATGCTACATATTCATATTAGCCTGGTTGTTTTGAATGGCAATAATATTTGCGTCTCGATTTTTCTCAAATCGTTTTTATTTCTTTCTTTTCCTTTCATTTTTATTTAAAAAAAAAAAAAAAAAAAAAAAAAAAAAGAAAGAAAGAAAGAAAGGAATACATTACTACTAACTACTCACTACCAAAGATATTCAGGGCTTCCTCCCAGTCCCCCCTCCTCGTGGAATGATAATATAGAAACTTGCATCACATTAACTGAAGACGGGGGAGGGGGGGGAGAAAGAGGAAAAAAGAAAAAAAGAAAAGGAGATATAATCAGCATCAAAGCTAAGACGCAACGTGGAATGGGTATGGGAAGACCAGCACAGGCAAACATGGAAGTAACAGATAATGTTCACGGGAGAAATTAAAATGAAGCGTCTCTCTGGATGGTCCACTCCCGTCTCCTTTATGGGCGGAAACTAACATGGACGTGGTCCCTAGAGAAAAACAAGTTAGCAAAGCAAAAATATGATTCTCAAAAAATAAAATAAAATAACAGCTCACCAGTGATTCGCAGTAAGCCCGCCTCTATCCTCCATCTTCTCCCACTGCGCCCAGCCTCGAACGCTTTCGCCGGCTTCCCAGATCCTCTGACCCCAGATGGCATATTTGACCTTAAGCTCTATAGCATGGAACATGACCCATTCCGCAAGCGGCTGGCCGTTGGGGGAGAGTGCCTGTGCAAGCAAGAAAAGAAAAAGCGAATGTCAGGAGGTTGATATACCAATCAACAGAACGGGTTATGATCGGAAACGCCCCTTTAAAGAAAGGAAACTTACCCCAGTCATCAAATCCAACGCCAGCCCAATCGGATGCTCCGACTTGCCCGAGCGCTTCCCGTAGCAACCCACAGACCTCACCTTCCCCGGATTCGCGCCCATAATCTTATACCCGGCATCAATGACATGGCGCTTGCACCTGTACTCGGGAATCCGAACAGATGGGCCCGCGGGCGGCGGCGGCGGCTTCTTATCCGTGCAGCACATCACGTCGTTGGGGTCATGCGGACACGTCCAGGGGTCACTGGGGGTTCCGGCACCGGGTGTCGCGGTGCCTCTGCACGCGGATTTTTTCTTGCATACTCCCGGGACGCCACGGGCGTTACATTTCCGGCCCGCTGGTGGTGGGGGCGGTGCTTTGTCTGTGCAGCACATTACGTCGTTGGGGTCCCAGGGGCATGTCCAGGGGTCCTCCGGGGTGCCTGCGCCGGGTGTTGCGATGCCCTTGCAGGCGGACTTCTTGATACAGATGCCGGGGACGCCGCGGGCGTTGCAGGAGCGAGGTGCGCGCTTGGCAAGGCTGTTGCTGTAGTCGTCGTTGCCATCGTCAACACCATCCTCACCTGCTATGCTGGCGTGAAAAGAGGGGAGTTGAGCTGTGCAACATTGCCAGCCATTTGGTGAGTGTTTGCACCAGTCGCCGGCGATGGGTACGCCGCTCCAGGCTTTACATTCGACAGGCGGCATGCAGTGGCCTTCTTCACCTTTAACGCTGCACTGTTCCCACCGTTTTGATTTGGCGGAAAGGGGGGTGCAGGTGGCGGTCAGGGTGAAAAGGGGGATGAGATATCTCATCTTTCCTTTCGTTCGCGTGAACCTCCTATTAATGTATTCTGGTAGTATGACTGGGAAATAGAAAGTGAGAAGAAGATACGACGAGATAGGGAGAAGTCCGTCGCTGTCGAGGGATTGATTGCTCTTCCAGATGGGTGAAAGTAGAGAAGCTGCGGTTGCAGGCGACCATTTTATATCAATGATACTTACCTTGGTACCCCATAATGACCAGAGCCTCCATGCTATCTGTGATCTTGAGGCTTATACATCTTCCACCAAATACGGAACAGTGAGATACTGTCTTCCCATGTTCTTCGACCATTCTGCCGCTAAAATTGAATGATATGCCGTGGGTCGTTTCAACCACCTTGGCAATCGCAAGTGCCTCCGAAGCTCAAGTAGCCCGCATACAGAGGTTCCATTTACCCGTATTTTTATTTTTATTTTTTTCTTTTATTCCAAGGGGCCAATTGTTTTTCCAATGAATCCAAAATCAAACCTTGAAACGGAACACCAATTGAAGATCATCAGGTCTTCTAAAGACATTCAAGCCAATCACATCTAGTTTGAATAGCAAAAGCTTTGCCCATGTCTTTTGTTTCAAGACGACTGAAAATAATGTTCCTTGTTTCTTCTGGGAAGAGATCTTTGGCGATGATCGTACACTGCTACCATGGGTGGTTCTTTGACGAGCTGATGGCAACAACAAGCTGTAGTGGTAATATTTATAGACACGAGGCGTGCAAGGATATATGCAGCAGGATGTGCCGCGCTTCGGAAGGTTGGATGTTAAAGTTTCAAGGCTAGCACATTCCCAGCTTCTGAATTGGCGTGGTGTGCTCTGTCTGTATTCTGCACAGTACGTGTAGATAGGCGGCGATGCCGCTCGCCGCTCGTGTTTCATCAAGCTGACTAGAACTGTTGGTTTTGGGCTATGAGAGCTTCTGACGATCCTGAAGATTCCCAATTAACTTGCTTTTTGTGTGTGTGTGTGTGGATGGGTGGAGCGTATATATCACCAAATCCGTATTCAAAAGTTTGTCTGGCAACCAGCAACTCGAATGGAATATTTGCCGCCATTCATCGGACAGACTTTCCCCTAGCTTGGTAGCCTCCGTTTGGGACTTTCCGCTGCACGAAGGATTTGATCGCAGAGATTGGGCTCAGGATAGGTTGTGGGAAGTGGGATGGCCCCCAGCGCCGAGCCCGTGGATTGAGGGGAACTAAGCAGGCTAATGGCAGCTAACAGTGGGGCTATGCCGCCAACAGGAGAAGCAATGCTGATGCTGAAGATAGAAGCACATATAGGCTCATTGGCCGGAATGTGCGCTGGCAAGAGGTTTAATCACCTTCCAGATCGTACTCGGCAATTTATCCAGAGGAGAGATTTGAGGTGGCTTCGCGGGTCGATCATACATAACCACGGCTTCAGGGGAATGCAAGAGTAATGATGCAAATGTGAAGAACTTTGCACCATGACAAACTCTTAGAGATGGATTTGGTGGGATTAGAGTTAGACTTGGGCTTGGGCTTGGGCTTGAAAATTGAGGAGGAATACCTTTGACGAGGGAAATAATGGTCATAGATCTAGTACTCCGTATTGGAATCATGTTGCAAGTTCCCCTATGTTCAGCCAGACTACACATATCGATGCTGACAGTGAACATGTATGTGGATGAAAGGATGAAAGGCTGTGTAAAACTACATACAAGTGTAAGTTAGACGGAGTGCTGGCAAGCTTTGTCTGAGTAGATAAACTCCACCAGATCCACCACTAAAAACAGGAGTTTGATATCAGCACGAGATAGGAGCCACCAATTCAAGCTTCGCTGGTAGCAGATTCAAGGACATGCGAAACTCTGGTTGTTGGAAAAGTGCAGAGCTCTGACGTAATGGATGTACATACTAGTAGTGACTATGTATCTGAACATCAAACCCTCCTACCATTTCATAGTGTTGAGTGAGGAATAGAACTGCAAGTAAAGAATTCAATTTCTATCTACTTGTACACATCAATACAACCCCAGCCTGAGATTGCCTAGAGGGCTCTGGTCTATTTCTTCTGCAGGCAGTAGTCGTCTTTCACAGCTATGTATAGCCATGAACCAACTGCCGATTCTTCATGTAGCTTGCATATATACTTTTTTTAAAAAAAATACAAGATCTAAGATAATCTTCACTGAAGGAATCAACAATGCTCGACTCGAAGCCGCTGGCGTTTTGTGGTTTCCGCAAACACGGTTAAGCTCAACGCCGTTCGATAGTTTAAAAACGCCACATAGCCCTAGAAAACGTCCCCCAAGGTTCCATGATTTTGACCATCTTGACAGCTCGCTTCAACTCCAATCCGTCAAGAGCTGCATGAGAATTGTTATTGCTGACATTTCCTGCTGCTTTGGCAATGCTACATAACCGCCATTTTAAGAAGAAAAAAAGAACGCAACGAAAAGAATGATGAACATCTGATCCTCGGTGAAGAGGCGACCCGGCATTCATATTCATTCCCCCGTAGTATTCCAGCACGGGGTGGCGTAACATCCAGAGCTCGAAGACCCTGATTAACATTCAAGTATCACTTACTTTCCTTTTTAGCTACTGGGTTACGAGACGGCGAAAATTTCTTTCCGATGTTCTCCTGACACCTCGTAGGATGGAGAGAGTCAAATCAGTCCCTAAGAACGAGGATGGCGCAGGCGATGATACCATCGAGGCCTTGGGAAATGAAAAGCTGGTCGACATATTGGCCCACTCCAAGCCCAACTGGCTAGGCAGTGGGTATCTGCGCATGTATCTCTTTTGCGCCCTCATCTTTCTGACATCAACTATGAACGGTAAGCACTGCGGATCAAAAAGCTTAATGCACAGTACCGCGCATGCACATGGATAGTGCGCACATGGCTTATTGAGCAAAGTGGGTTCCGGAGGAGCTAACTCAGCTGTTTGATATCCTTTGGGTGATAACTAGGACTTGACGGCAGCTTAATGGGCAGCATAAACACCCTCCCCAGCTACGTCAAATATTATCACCTTCCCCCATCAGGCAATGCAGGAACAGGACTTGTCTTCGCGATTTTCAATGTATGTAGGCCCCCTCCCACATGAGTTAAAATCCAGCCGTTTTCTGAGACACAAACCACCAGGTTGGCCAAATAATAGGCGCTCTCTTTATATGGATAGCAGACTGGAAAGGCCGGCGGCTGCCCATTTTTCTCGGCTGTTTTGGAGTTTGCACTGCGACAGTCATCACCGCCCTGGCTCCCACTCTGGGCGTGTTCATCGGCGGTCGGTTTCTATTGTCCTTCTTTGCCATCGTTGCGTGCACAGCTGCACCGCTATATGTTATCGAAATTGCGCCTCCCCAGTACCGTGCGACGGTTGCGGGCATGTATAATACATTCTACTACGTGGTTGGTAGCCTCAACCCTTTTTGGACTCTCTATAAACCCAGACTCATATCAAAGTAAACCCTGCGGTATGACCCTTTATAGGGTTCCATAACTGCTACTTCCGCCGTTTATGCAAGCCATAAATACCTTGGGAATCAGGCGAACGCTGATTGGCGTACCCCTTTATGGGTTCAAATGCTTTGCCCGGGGATTGTATGTCTGGGAATTTGGTTCTGCCCTGAATCTCCGAGATGGTATGAGATATATCCACTCTTTATGAAAGTACCAGCAGGCTAAGTACAATGATTACCAGGCTGATCGGGAACGAGCGAGATGATGAAGCAAGGGCCATATTGGTCAAATACCACGCAAACGGTGACTCCAATCACCCGCTGGTTAAACTTGAAATGGCCGAAATGGTCGAGTCTCTGAGAAGAGAAGGCATGTTGACTTGGCGGAACTTTTTTGATCTCCGGGTGCTCTTTAAGTCTCGTTCCCGTCGATATAGGATGATGCTCAATGTCTCCTTTTCGTGGTTTGGGCAATTCTCCGGTAACAAGTATGCTCCAATAATCCCAAGCGCGCCCCAGGGAAAGGAAAAAATCCTTCTCCATAAGATTGTCTTGGAATTTTTTTTTTTTTTTTTTTTTTTTGGCTGACACTTGAGACCTCATCCTCCAGCATTGCATCGTATTACCTACCTTACCTCCTTGAAAACGTTGGAGTAGCCGATACCAACACCAAGCTCCTCCTCAACATCGTTTATGCCATCACAGGCTGGATCCCAGCAATGGTTGGGGCACGCTGCCACGATATAATCGGGCGGCGCAAGATGTTGCTAGGCTGTACCGCGGGCATGGCAGTCTGCCTTGCAATTGCTGCAGGTACGGCTGCCGGCTACATCAACACTGGAAGCAGATCGTCCTCATCCGCCTCGATCGCATTTATCTATTTATTTGGCTCGGTGTTTGCGTTCGCGTTCACCTCGATGCAACCAGTGTATCCCGGGGAGGTTATGTCAAATGATATGAGAGGCAAGGGCATGGGCGTTTCCCAGCTTACTTCTGGCCTAGCGGGCTTTGTCAATACCTTTGCGGCACCGGTTGCGTTGAAGAATGTGAGTAACCACTTCCCTCCCCCTTTTTTTTTCCCAGGTCTTCCACACATGCTCTACCCTCTGACTTCTCCACCCTTCTCAAGCTAACAAACAATAAACACAATAGATCAGATATTGGTTCTATGTATTCTTCGTCTTTTGGGACCTGTTCGAGTTTGCGTTTATCTACTTCTTCTACGTGGAAACGAACGGACGCACGCTGGAAGAACTTGATGAGGTGTTTGAAGCGCCTAATCCGCGCAAAGCTAGTACGGCCCCTACTGCCTTGCCGCGACAACTTCCCGTCGGCCAAATTGACGAAGAGGAGCCGAAGCACGAGGCTGTTGTTTAGGAATTGGTGGTGTTGCAACTAGGCTACTTGATTCGAAGAATCCCAGTCTGGCGATATGGGCTTTCCCCAAGGATATCCTGCGTTCATATGATGGATGATACTGTGCAGCCAACATCAGCTTTGGAAGTCTAATTCCATGACGTAAAACAAATGTTAGTTCAACGCGGTATTGTAAAAATGTAGCGGAGGCAGACAAGTACGGGACCTTCTTTTGCCACACTATCTCACATGGCGACATGTTTGATAGTGCACCTAGCTCGCAAGTGTTATTTACTGTACTGCAATAAATAAGTCAAGCCGAGATCATTGATTCTTCTGTTCTGCAACAACCAGTCAAAAATGGAGAGCTACTTGCCTAACAATAACTAGTGGTTGCTAGCTACTGTATAGTTTCTCGATCCGCTCACTCTGTCAGTGGCTTCAAAATTTGGTTTCCACTAAGGATAAAAGTATATTATTATAATCAGAACATTCACTTTCCCACACGTTTGTTTCCCTTGCTATCATGGTAGCATGTTCCCGAGCATTCCAAAATCAAACTCCATGTCTTCTCGGTGGTACCTCGAAAATCGCTACATTCAATTCCCCAAACGCCGTTATTAAACCCCCCCCCCATGCATACCGTCATTAATCATAATATGTAACACTAACCACGTTGAATGTTTCCCTCTTCTCGCCCACAAAGACATTGCCGACCCCATCGACGTTTATATACCCAGGATCACTACCAGTGTTATCATCACCACTGCCACGCGAAGGATACGATATCGAATAGCCCCTTTTCTCCCCTTCCCTGTTCCCTGCAAAAAATAAAATATCCACCGGCGCCGCGCCCGCCCTCGAAGAAACCAGCCTTCCCCCCGGCGCTAACCACACCCTCTTATCAAAACTTGACACCAAAAACGGACCAGACTGGTTCGTCGCGATGACTGCAATATCGGTACTGTTATTGTTGTAGTAATAGATGACCCACCGCGCATTCCGGGGCCGGTATCTATTCATTTTGTTTTCTGCGTTATTACTACTATTCGAGGGCTCTTGCGACGATGGCATTGTCGTTAGTAGTGACGGCTGTGTGTTGTCATGATCGTTGATGTCTGATGTGGTGCTGTTGTGCGCTAGCAGACGACCGTCTTCATTTTCGAAAACAAGATAGCGGCCCTCGGTCAGTTGGCCAACGCATATCTTATACCCTTCTTCGACGATATTGGGGAGTGTGCTGGGTTGCGAGGAATATGGGGGAGGCGGTCGTGGGTCCGGGAACTGTGATTCGCAGAAGGCGGAACCGTCGAATTCGCCGCGGGAGTTGCGGTGGGGTTGTTTCGGTCTTGGTATGTCTGGTACGGAGAGGTCGGGCTATGTATAAATATCACATGGCGGTTAAGCAAAGGGGATTGTATATAAAAAACATGTGTCATTTCCTGCAGGTGTATTTCGGGGACGTACATTTTCGAAGTCCAGTGCATTAAGGAGATGAGCCATGTTCTGCCTTCTCCAGTGAACCATTTCGTCTGTCCTGACGTTATTGTAACCTTTGGCGGTGAGCCATTCTTCGATAAAAAGGATTTGCGAGTTGTGGTCAGCGTGTTCGGTAAAGACGCGTCCCCCGCGAGTCCAAGGGGAAACGATATAGAAAGGGACTCGAACTCCTGATATTGTTATTATTATTAGTTCTAAATTAGTAACAGGTTGGGTTACTCGCGACGGCGCATTTTTGAGTTGACAGTATGTGAAAAGAGCACAAACCAGGGCCAGTGTAGATATTTCCAAAAAGGTTATACGGATCTTCCAGCCATTCACCGGTCGTGTTCTCTGGGGAATGGTAAGGAGGAACATGGTCGCCCCAACCACCAGATTCTATGAGCACGGTCAGCTTGATACATTTAATTACCTTCGAACGGCGGAGAGGAAAGAACATGTACCATCGTAACTAATCAGAAGTGCACTTTTACCATACTTTGGCCCTCTTACCACTGCATCCAAAATTTTGTACTGCAACCAGCCTCCATCAGAAGGAGAATATGGCGGATGTTCGGAAAGTTCTCGCGGGCCGACGATAAAGCTAACTCGTGGTAAGGTACCTAAAGCAGCATCTGCATAAAAGGCATCTAGTCCCAAATACGCCATTCCCTTCTTTGACAACGCCGAGGTTGGGGGTGCATTCTGGAACTGCTCGAACCAGGCCAAGGGGTTGTCATCAAAGTTGTCCACTCCTTGGTATACCTGCCAAGAAACGCCCGCAGCTTCATATATGTCGAATATCGTTTTCCACTTGAGAGGGTAGCAGTTGAGATTGGGAGACTCGCATCCTAATCGCTTAGTTTAGCTCAAACAATTCAATCACGGGGTAGAGTTTTGCCAAAACGACTCACCCGGGGTTTCGTTATTATCTATATATACGCCGCCTTCATCTGGCGTCTGCGGGCTGCCAGGTGCATTGATACTTCCACTCACTAAGGTGACTCGATTCGGGTTTGTTGCAGTGATTTGCGATTCCTATCTCACTATGAGACTCCAATGCTGTTTTATTAAGGATGAGGGGAACACATACTTGATACATATCGCCGACAGTCCAGCCTTCTGCAATGGCAAACTGGACGGGGAGGTCATGCCGGTTTAGATAACCCCAACTCCACGGTGTATTGTTCCTTGCCCAGCCATTATTGAGTCCACCGTTGATTGACGCATGATTTTCTCTATATCCATTGCTTCCAGCACTCATGCACTGTATGGCTTGGGACCAGTTTCCGCCCAGATACCCTAAGTACCATGGAAGAAGGGTTTCTGTGACATTTGACATGCTCGAGTCAACTGGTCTAATAAAGGTAAGTATACAAGATTTCTCCTTATACTGGTGGAGGGAGAATCACTGGTACCACACGGGGAGCCCATTCGGGTTGACCTGTACGTTGGGGTCATTAAAACCTCTTGCACCCGCCATTGTCCCGAAATACTTGCGAGCCAGTTAGTATTCGCGTAATGGATATCAGTGGATGTTGATTAGAGCATACTGTATCCCATGACCGATTTTCTTGCATAAAGATGATGACATGGTCGATGTCCTTCAAACTTCGGGCCACTTCACGTCGGTCAATAAATAGAATCAAAAAGATTGCCGTTAATAAGAGAGCTAGCTATAGTTATGGTAAAAACCCATAGTCAGCAATCGGAATATCAAATGTCGGACAAGAAACTATACATACTGCAGTAACAGCTAATCCTATTTTCACAAAACGGGCAGCCATCTCCCGAAGCAGTGTGCTATCGAGTGTTGAAGAGGGAGCATGGATTCGAAAGAAATAAAAAGATAGAAATAACTATAAAGTCTGGAGAACAGCACAAATCTAAATTCACCATCATCTTCAAAACAGAAGGAAGACCTTGTATATCGGCCTCGGCGACCCACTCATCAACCATAATCATTTGTACCGGGGGCAAGCATACTGAAGAACCTGGTTACAAGGTCCATTCTGAAACCCTTTCCAAGAGAGCTAGGAAGCTCTGTATCCCGGACGGGATGCTTGCTCTGGTGGCGGTGCAGGAAAGCCAATTCCTCAGAGAAGAGTTAAAAGGGCAGCTAATAACCACCAAACTCTCTCAAACAAAGTGATTCATCATCTGCGTGTGTTCGTGGTGCGTGTGTAACTGCATGCTTTGTTTTAACCCTGGCTCTTGCGCTCCATCTCCATCGGCTTTAAGACAGGTCGCGCATGGAACGAACATCCAGTCGGAGGAGGATACGCAAACCTCGCGATGAACTCCAAGATCCTCCAAGAGTTTCGTCAGAGCTATCTCGAACGGATACGACGAGTGACAGAACGACCTTGTCAAGGAGCTGCTTGGCATCTGTCATCATCTTCCTAATTTTGCTGGTAAGTTTCTTGGGTGTCCCAAAGTCTCCGAACATTGCGCACGAAAACCAGGCTGTGGAGCAGTCGCTTCACTCCGATATTGGTCAGAAACTGCATCCCGAAACACATATTCATCGGCCGGTGACGACAATCCGCCTTAACTGGACGGTAACTGCAGCTTATCTCCGTCCAGATGGTGTGCTGAAACGCATCTATGTGATCAATGGTGTGTCTGCTGTGCTATCCTTGCTCGGATCTGGGACCATGCCACTAGCGCGGGTGTTCGATTGATTGACATCCAGCCATTTTTTGACTAGGTCACTTTCCAGGCCCTGTCATCGAGGCGCGATCTGGAGACCGTCTGATCGTTGATGTAAGAAATGGCTTAGAGGACGAGGGTATTTCGGTGCATTGGCATGGCCTGCATATGAGAGGTGTTTCTCTTCTATACATCGAATAATGTGACAGAGGTTCTCGATTCTAACATAGTTAAGATGCAAACCGAATGGATGGCACAACAGGGGTAACGCAGTGTGCTATTAACCCCGGAGAGTCCTTTCTCTATGATTTCAACATCTCCGATTCGCAGAGTGGAACGTATTGGTATGTTTATATCATACGTTAGCTATATATGTGCATGTATTCTTTTCGCAGCAGACCAACTAGTGTCATCCTAGGTATCATGCTCACTCCGGCCTGCAGAGAGCAGATGGACTTTACGGTGGATTAGTGATCCATCGTCCTACCACAAAAGCCATTCGAGGAATCCAATCCCCGAGCACAGAATCAGATATTCTCAAATATGATTATCAAAAAGAAATTCTCCTGCTAGTTGGGGACTGGTACCATAGGCCAGCGAACGATGTCCTGAAATGGTACATGAGAGCAGCATCATACGGGAATGAAGTATTATCCCCTCCATCTTTAAATCTAGATAAAAAGCTAATAGCATGTTAATGCTTTTCAGCCTGTGCCGGATTCTATTCTCATCAATGGAGCCGGTCGCTTTGATTGCGCCATGGCAGTCCCAGCGCGTCCTATTGATTGTTCCAGTGAGAATCTCATGCCTCATCTTATAGTAGACCCTTCCTGGTCATACCGAGTCCGAGTCGTGAATACCGGGTGGGAACCCTTCCTGGAGCTTACGCAGGGAATATACTTTCTCTAATGTAGGTATTTAGATCTCTTGCCGGGGTTTCTCTTCGGTTTTCCCAAGGGTATATACGCCTCACCCACGTTGACGGAGGCTTGGAGGCGCAGCAGTTAATGCAGTCAAGGACATCCAATTCAAAGTCCATTGGCGTCGTATATCCCGGTCAACGAGTAGATTTCATCCTACGACATCCTCAGAACACCCGAGCAAAATCCTCTCTGACTGTGGAGTTGGATCCTGAGTAAGTATCAATCCTCACTTGAAAGGTATTCTCTTCTTCCACCAACTGACAGTTTTTAGATGCTTCAAATACCCCAACCCAGCACTTTCTTCTGTCCAAGCATTTCCAATATATAGCACAAACCCTAATAGCATCAAACCATACAATCCACAACCCTTATATCTCCCATCAAATGCGCACATTAACCTCACTCAAATATCCTCCTCATCGACTCTCCTCTCCGGCCTTCCGCCTGAAGCCCAGCGGACCTATGTAATATATACAAAGATATCCCAGATGTCCAAGAACCAAAACGTGCCATTTGGTTATTTTAATCACACGTCATGGCGCCCACAATCAGACCCTCCATACCCTCTCGTCGCCCTTGATCCACGCCATTGGGATAAAAACCAGTTCGCAATTTCCACAGGGAGTGAGCCTGCCTGGGTTGATCTTGTCGTTAACAATCTGGACGAGGGAGCACATCCGTTTCACCTCGTAAGTGTTTTTCGCCTCAGTCCCTCCCTCCCTCCCCCGCCCAATACCTCCAACCTCAACCCAGTCCCTCTCGTCAGCCTTCTACGATAACCAAGTATCGATAGTACACTAATATCGGTCAAAATAGCACGGCCACAACTTCTTCGTTGTCACTCTCCATTCCGCATCTCGCGGCTGGGGTTCGTACAACCCGTTCAACCCCGATCAACAGCATCAGCAATACCAACCCACCTCCCAAGATCTTTCCAGAGCTCTGTTACGAGATACAGTGCAGATACCCCAACGGGGCCATGCCGTCCTCCGGTTTCGTGCTGATAATCCAGGAATCTGGTTATTTCATTGCCATGTCTTGTGGCATTTGGCGAGTGGAATGGCAATGGTGTTTGATGTTATGAACGCGTCTCAAGCAGGGAAGGACCAAGGACTGGTTAACGGGGGAATCAAGGAGATGTGTCGATATCTGTAGCTAATTTATTTTCTGCGTTTAATCAAACGAAACGGATTGAAACTAGAATTGGGGCGGGTGAAGGCCTGGGGGCAAGCATTAACTCCTAAGCTAAAACAATTTGGAAGCTAAATCGACCTGTACACACGAGATGTCTCTGCCAGATTTATGTCTATATGTTGTACAGGATATCTATTCTATTTACAGTTTACTTCCCGACATGAAAGCATAATCGTTACACTGTCCGATGTTTGGGCAGCAGAAACCCAAATATATGTTAAGTTGTGTGAGCATCTTGTCATAGTATACATACATCACCTAAACATATTTTTTCGTTTTCCAATTACTGCGGCCTTCAGGCGAACGAAACAGCTCTCGTTAGGTATAGGGAGAACTTCGGTCAAGTACTCTGCAGTGGAGAAACCCGGTCCTAAAATTTCCTATATATATATAGGAGCACAGTCCTACGCTTGCGGTGTTCAAGTGTATACACAAAGTCTCCCATGTAACATTCAATCCGGAGCCAAATCCATTTGTTGTACGATTGTATTCAAAAGCAATCATGGCCAAAGCCCTAGAAGTCCCTGCTCTTTGCCCATCGTCTAAGTTAGCTAAATTTATTAGCCTTTCCAATTCCGCCGCCCATCACTGTCGTAATCTAAATCTCGGGCCTTCCGGGGGGGATGGAAATATGTATCAGTTGGCAAGATCGTTGATTTTGGCCACCGGTTTCGTAGGCATCGTTACTTCGTGAACTTTCTGTTTGACAAATTCAAAACAGATTCGATCATCAGGGCCATCGTTGCGCCCAAGAGAGCCTGTGAGACCCTGGAGTGGTGGCTATCACGCTTAGGAGGTGTAGTGAGCCATTTCGCCGGACACAATATGTATATTTTCCAGTAGCAGTTTGTATCACAGCAGATGTGAAATTCGGCTTTCCTTAGGATCACGGTTACTGTTCATTTTGCTCGTGATATATATCACATTTGGACTTCCCACGACAACTAACGCTTAGTGTCTCGCACTAACGCAAGTCGATACGCTCGTAAAGGAGAAAGGCTATCCAAATAAGCGCGACGAGAGGATTGAAACGCCATTCACGGCTGCGATGAGACGCATCCTTTCGCCTCCTGCGCCCGAGTATAAAATCCCTTGCGAAGAATCCAATCGGAAGAGAAGCCAGATACGAGAGTGCTGGCAATAGATTTCCAGTAACTTGTTCCTGCGACATGGCTTCAACTGCTTCAACTCTTCGCTAATTCTTTGCTAAATAAATCCCGCGACATGGGGGTATTTGATATCCCTGAGTTATCATCGCATTAACCAGAGCCCGAAGAACCAGTATTGCTAAGGTTGAGGGTACTGCAATTCCTATCCAGCTATATTATTGCTCTCAACCCTTGATTATCGGCGTATGGTTATGCAGATATGCATGCTCCATAATTACACCAGTTCAGTATGCAACTCGTTATATTGCTGCTGTTTAAAAAGAAAATTCCCGGCGTCCCAAGGCCGGCGACGGTTAGCCTTATTACTGCAATCACAAAATCCATGTATCTGTGGAGACCTAAGTAATCTCCGGTGCTAGGAAGAAAAAACAATTCCAAATGACTTCACGACCCCCTCGGGCCATGAAAGGTTCTGCTGACAGCAGAAACTGATGCTACCATGCATTCATCCGAGAGAGCAAGGTTCCATCTCGGCGATTCCATGTTACGGTTCATGATAAGGCGCATATCACTCCGCATCCTCCAGCAAAGCCTCCATCAAAATTTGGCATCAAGTCTCTTTCAGACCCAGCTTTTTATATGAGAATTTTTGGCAATGAAAATGGAAGGTGTGCAATCGAAGAGTCATGAGACACCCGGCGCTGCTCACCAGACGAATCTTGATGAGGCAGCTGTAGATCAGGCGGTAGTCTATCTGTATCAAGCTGGGTAATATCCGCCATCGATACCTCAAGCAGAGAGGGAAATGGTGCGAAAGCTTGATGGGATCCTGATCCCAATGGTTAGTCAGCTCAGTTTTTCTGGAATGGCCGAGCTAGGAAATGACACTCTTTCTTCCTGCTGCATACATGGAGCTCTCTTTGACTAACAGAGTCGTGTTCTCAGCTCTTACTTACCGCGACTCTCGGAGCATTCGACAAGGTGGCATTAGGCACATCAGCGCTGTATGTCTTAAGGGAAGACCTTAATCGGAAGACCAAGAATTTGCTTGAGCGGGGTCGATTCTCCCCATTGGTGCATGCTGACTTGGCCAGAGAATGCACAACTCGGACAATATCTGACCATCTTTGAAAGTGATTGTTGGAATGCGGCCTTCATCCTATCTAGTGCAGCGCTTCCAGTCCGCCAATTATCTCTGCGTCTGCTCAATGGGTTGATCGCTGATGGCATTGTTGATATCGACTTGCAAATCCTCTACAGGCCTCCTAATACTGGGTTTTTATATCGGTGCGTCCAGCCATTATTAACCGCTGGCATAGCAAGATGGCCTTCCTCGAGCTTCTGTGTTTTCCCTGCGAAATAGGGTTGGACTGATTCTGTTTGACAGGTTTCCTGGAGGCGGCAATAAGTCCCTGGTAGCTCTCTCATAATTGCAGGCTTCTATAAAAGAGCGAGCAACCTCGGCGAAATGCCTCGTATGCCGCTGCAAGTTCTGTCATCAATGGGTTCCTCTCATGGGCCATGCATGGGACACATTCCAGACTCTGCTGGTTTAGCAAAATGGAAAAGTCTCTGTTTCTTATAACAGAGAGAAAAAGTCTCAGGGATTCGCGATGATTGCTGTGAGGAGGTTGGTTAATGTCAATATATAGGCTCAGTGCCTATAGTGGTGGTCAGTGTTTGCTGCCCTTGCCATGCCTGACCCCCCCATGAACCCCTCCTTCCTCAGCGAACAGGAGCAATATCACGCAGTCTAGCGTTTGGCAGACCACAGAACGGGAATAGCCAACAAGTATTGGAAGTGTACGCAGGCGGTGAAAGCAATTGTCTAGCCGAAAACTTGGCTTCTTTTCTTTCAACCTGTCAGTCAATGTTCCGAGCGGAGGGAAATAAACAATCCCGACAGCTCGAAGTTTCGCCACCCCCTAAATCTCATCTTCCGAGTGGGGCTCTACACAGAAAACACATGATCTTGCAACCTTCCATCAAGGCATCTCCCTCGCCCAAGCGAAGACAAAACACTGCCGACCACACGAAGCAATATTCAATCCTGCACATCGGATATTGCGTCGTTGCGTCGGTGCGTCATGTCATTTCGCCACGCCTATCCTCTCCCAATGGAAGGTACTTATCTCGTTCTCACACAAATGCTAACCCCCATGGAAGGAAACTTGATTGGACCCCAAACTTTCCGCGAATCGCAGGCGCCAGAATACATCGGTGGTTTCATCGATATTGCTGGCAAGTTACTGTACCAGTATCGCTCTAATGGCTGGCTACTAGGCTTTGGCCACCTGCGCCAACAAACGCAGCTGCGAGAACCCTGGCTCCGAATATGACGAACAAACTCTTTTTTTCCCAAGATGAGACTGATATCCAGCAGCATAATTCTAAGTATACGACATGGATGAACGGGCTAAACTGATAGGGAGTTTTCCCTTGGTTAGCAATGCTAGGGTCACGGTTGACAAAACATGACATCATGGCGATGGATAGTTATGAAATTAAAACAATTGTGTGCATAGTGGATCTGAATCTAATGCTAAGCACGGATACTAGCATCGATCATGGACTCACTAAAAAACCTGTGACAGCGCCTTTGACGTAAACATACGCACCCCGTAATCTAGGCCCTTCAGATTTAGGGGCTACATCATGTATCATTACAGCATCGTCATGAAACTACTCGTCCCGTATACCTTTCTTTCATAAGATAATGCCACAACGCCACCAAAAAAAATTACACAATTGCATGAAAATACAAGAATAGGGGGAGGATATACGCTGCTGTTTAACAAGTATATATATCCTTGAATTTTTATTTAGTTGTCGCTTATCAAATAACCTTGGAAGGAGGACTGTAAAGTGACTAAATGACTTTTCTAAAATATAAAAAGGATTACAAGTATAGAATCTTTCTATAGGGACTTAGTGGAAAAGGAAGGGGGAGAAGAAATAAGGTAGTAAGGAGCCCCAACCAAGAACTGACAAACAGAGCAACAACAATAAAATATCCTAACATCAGCAATGCCGAAAAGAAGTGAACACCACTTGCATGGGGTGAAGAAAGAAGATTTGAACGTATCATGCCAAGCTAATCACCCCTGGCTCATTGTCTCCCCAAACCTTGCCTCGCGGGAAATCAATATCCTTTGCACGATATGCATTTTCAACGACCATTCGCGCTCTTCGAACGCTGCCCAAATTGCGCGTCTTCTGAATGCTCGTTAATCTATCCAGCACAAAACGGCGATGCTGCTCATCATCCAACCCCACGTTACCCACAATAAACAGTGGCCATAGCAGTGTAGGAGAGTCGGGGAGCGTATCTATCAGGCTTATTATCATGCTGATGATTCGGGCTTTGAATCCTGAGGGCGACGTCTCCACGGCACCTGAAGTAGTGACCTGATTGCCGAGAGATGGGTTTCCTGTATTATTATACCGATGCTCAGGGTCATGCTTGTGGTGCCGACTAAACTTCTCAAGCGGATAAAAGTAGCAAAGACCAGCCGGACTTCCCAGGCGTTCGCGCAAATATAAGATCGCTGCGAGTCTTTTTGTTTCGGCAATACGTAAGAGGTCTGCTTGGAAAGGGGCGTAGCTTGGTAGCTTTTGGTGGAGAACTCGTAATTCGTCCTCAATGGCATTCCTCGCCGCATTGAAAGTCGAGACTTCTTGTGGTGAAAGCCGACGCGTTTTCATGACCTTCAAGGCTTTTTTAGTATGCAAAGTCTGTCGTCGGTGCTGTGACAAATTCGTTTGATGAAGATGATACCTTTGATTTCTTTGAGGCTAGAGCAGATATCTTATTTATCAAGGTCATTAATCCCCTCGAACAACCCATCAATACGTCAATCTAAAGCGTTATATAAATCGAAGAAAAATTAGATACGATATCAATCAAGTTGTTATCCTGTCGATGCAAACAAAATAGGCATACCTCTTCAAGGTCATCGTCCTCCAGCCATGAATGGTCTTCTTGTCCCATCTCCGAGGAATCTTCAGCTCCCGTTCGACCCATAATGTCATGAGCGACAAAATACATCACGAAAAACTTCTTCAGCGCCTCGCTCTCGCACATCTGATGTGGAAGCATTGCCATGAGCCGAAGACCCCCACGAAGATGTGTTGTCCATGATGGGGTGCATCCATCAGTTATCTAAAGTCAATATTATTAAAAGCGCTCTCTGGAAGTGCCATCCAAAGGGAGGAAAAGAGCACAGTGTACTTGCATCATGGAAACAGAGCATCAAGACCGTGGCGACTGTGCCAGCGCTTGGCTTTCTATTGTTGATCTCATTCTGTAAGCCATGTAGCGCCTTCTGCTTGAACACAAATGCTTCCCTCTCATACGTGTGGTTGCCGAGGAGCTGAAGTTGGTTTGCAGCAATAGCAAGGAGGGTGTTTCTCAGCGGCTTATGGGGCTGTTGATAATTCAAAGCCAGCGGCGTGACAAGCGATAAATAGGGGTTGCATTCGGTGCTGAGCGAGCAGAAAGGTGCGATACCCCGGATGAAATAATCAAGAAGGAAGCTCTCGACCGGGCAATAATGCACTAATGGATGGCCTAGAGGCCGACATGGAGAGGAGCGGACCACACCGTTCACCGACTGGGCAATCTCCTCCAATTGCTCCAACGAGCATTTGGGTATTTCTTCCCCGTCACTTTCGCCAAAGTCCCAGTATGTCGTATTCAAAAATAGCCATCGACCTATATACTGGTCCAAAGGGACAGGATCGAATTCATGATCAATTCCGATTTTGGTACGCGGTTTGGTCGTCGGACGTTTTGACCATGTCCCTAACAATGTAGTTTTAAAGAGCTATACGTCAGTGAATGCTTCCTTCCTCTATTGTTTTCCTGGAGGGAAGAAGGCTTGAAAGGTCAGAACAAACCTTCTCGACCAAAGTGTATACCCCTCTGAGCCGCATCCTCTCTCCAGAGCAATTTGAGGCCACGAACACATCGCACGCCCAGTCGTTCGCACCGGCTACATACCGGCCATTCCTCGGTGCATTGGATATGCTTTTCTAATGGCAGGCCCACACCTCAGTCTACGATATGATCGCATGAGAGAGAACAAGGGGTAAAAAAAACACATTGAACTAACCCTTACATGTCCAGCAGCCCGTCCGTCGTCGGCTCTCGGACTGCTTTCTCTCTCGCCGAGTCATTGGAATACAACAAGACTCCCCCACCTGCCGTCAGCAAATCATCTGTCTACCTTGTTGCAGGGAGGTTCCCTTCCTCGTGAGGACTAAATCAACGCCATAGTTGACCCCGTCTCAGCAAATGCGGCTATATGGTGGTATCAGCGCGTTCAATTAGGGTCTTCCCGGAGAATCAGCATGCGAGCGAGATCACAGAGGGGCCGTTGTACATGCACAGCACAAGGTTGACCATCTTATCAATCGCAGCCCTCGCCTTCGCCTGTGGGCGTGTTATTCCGCTTTAGGAAATCCACCGGCGGCCCGGGACCCGTGGACGGATGATCCTGCGCGACAGGCTGACTCAGCCCTATGTGGCTTTTTTGGTCTGCATTTATCCATGGGCAAGTATGTAATGTATGAAGGAGCATTTGGCCATTGTTGACCGGGCTTGTTTTATCTATTTTTGGGGACAGGATCTTGGGGCCAGATTCGGTACAGAGAAGCTCTGGATGTTATCAAAATAGCACGCACGAATCCGCTCAGTGGGTATTTTAATTTTCTCATGGACAAGCAAGCAATCAAGCAACTCTCCCTGGGCAGTTAACAGCTGCTAACTGTCTCGGAATAACTATATATACACATACAAAAGGTGATAACCCATTGACATGTCGTTGGGATACTTTCACTTAAAATGAAGATATACCACATCCATTAACCACACGCAAGCATACGTCCCACTTCCCGCTCATGCTTAGAGACCGGTGTTGGGGAATCGGAGGACACCCGGCAATTCTGGATTTCTGATCAATAATAGAATTGCACATCCGTCACGTAGGCATCCCTCGGTTATCCTCAAGGTGCTGTCCGCCGTTGCCGTTGTCGCCAACTTGAACGCCCCACACCCTCCATCGAACATCTTCAATAATATCCGCCCTAAGCCACATTCCTTTGAAGGTCTTCCTGCAGCGTTTTTCTGCCGTAGCGAGTTTTGTTCGGTCATCATTTGAGTCCAGCCATGCGAAAAGGAGTCTGAGTTGCCACAGCCGATCCCTGACCGTATCATCCCCATCGCCTTGACCAGTTGCAGCGTCCACCAAATGCTGGACCGTCTTTTCAAGCACGAGCCTCGTATCCACTGCACTTGGACGCAGCCAGGAAACTGGCCAAATAATAATTTCGGAGTGGTCCCTGGCATAAATCTCAATAGGCTGTTGAGATGGTACTGAGGGTATCACTAGCGCCTTGTCACCCATATCAAGAGGTCGGAAGGTGCGAAGATTGAAAATCCACTCCCAGAGGTGGCGTGCGGGGAATCGGACTTGAATCGATGATTTTCCTTGGGAATACAAGATAGGTGCTGCTGCATTCGGCGTAGTGTTGACTGCCCGAGAGTAACCAGGGGAGGAAGATGAAGGGATATCCTGGACGTCGCTCAATGCCATCAGGGATGAGGAAAATTCCGAGGTAGAGGAACCAGTATAAACAGCTCGCCTACGGAGATAAACAGATTGGTCACCCAAGCGGAATTTGTCTCGGAGACCCGGGTTGTCAGCAAAGTCGAGAGTCAGATCCCAGTGATCCGGGCTTTGTATCTTCACAGTAGCGAGATCATCTATATTAGGGAGTAGGCATGGTGCTGTTGTAAGCTGACTTTCGCCTGTTTTGAGCGTCAGAGATACCGGTATTGTTACCGCACGCCGTGTGTCGAGGTCGCGCGGAACAAGACACCTTGGCTCTGCCGCGAGGACCCACAGATGGCGAAAGGCTTGGAGATGGCATTTGTTGTCAAGAACAGTGGTGGGAAATACGGGATAAAAGGAGCAAAGTAGGGCTGCGATCCCAAGATTCGAAGTACCCAGCGTATATGTTCCACCACCCAAAAACAGCATACCGATAGCCATGTGTGCTGCCATGTGGCTTCCGTATGGCGTATCTGCACTAACGTGGCCATGAAGTGATCGAAGACGGCGAAACACTATGAGGTCTCCAGTTCCAGCCATGACAGCTGCTGCAGATAATGCAATAATATCCTGGCAGTTGCGAACTGCATTTCGAGTTAGCTTCTCATCGTAGTTGTGCACAGTGAACCGCGCTATACGTTTAAACTGGTCAAGATAGGAAACAAGAAGGTCGCGGGCTTGATATGCACCAGAGCCGGCAAATCGAAGCCCAATAGCAAAACAGAGGCCGGTAATGATGTTGAAAAACGGCATGTCATCAGTGCTTAGATGACGGACTGTCGTAAGGCGATATTTACGCTTATAAATAGATGGGAGATTGTTCTTGATCCATCTATCGCTTGCGATAATAGAATCCCACATTATCAAGTGTTTGGCCAATGTTCGAAGCAGGAAAATGTCTGGCCGCACATAGTCAAACTGAGCAACCGTGTCTGGGATATCGATCTTTTCAGCGACAGTCGCATCGTTTGATTTCATGAATATTATCGTCAATGCAACAGTCGCTCCTGCAGTGGCTTTGTTCAGGATATGAAACAACGTTCCACCCTCTTTGGGCCCCACAAGCCA
>NW_025544814.1:297846-299365 GCF_000150115.1 Histoplasma capsulatum G186AR | reverse complement strand
TCTTTCTGAGCTCAAGACTTCCGACTCAGACAATCCTGGGGCTGGGACACATTCCACATATGGAGGTTTCATTGATTAAGAATCCTAAATGCTTCATAAAAGCGTCGATCTCGCGGAAAATAAGCCGAGTAATTAACTGTCTATCGGCTTCAGCGGAAACTTCGAAAGAATTCAAAGTAGTCCCATCGAGTGACTGGCTCCCAATCGAATGAACGTCACGTACAGCATCGTGGGATTGGATAAATGGAGACCTTGATATTGGAGTACTGGCCCTATCTTCAGTCATCGACATGAGAAGGTCGCCTCTGTCGATCAATGCGAACATGGAGCCACCCCAGTGGCTTGGAGGCGCCGGTTGGCATTGAGCAATCGCTTCGTGAAGGGAAGCACTGATTCCGTCAGGGAGGGTATCAATTACGGAACTTGTTAAGCCCCAACGAAACAACAGTTCCACTCGTTCCTCAATAGTAGTTTGTGGTTTTAGCTCGGAAATGAAACCACTTAATGCCAAAGTCCTTGGTGTGAGCCTCATAGCTCGCTGCATGGCAGAATCTCGCCTGGCTGGTGACGCAGAGCTTGGTACTATGTCGAGAATCGTCAAGAATTTAACTTGTTCATGGTTCAGAGATTTTTCAATAAATGAGAGTATCGAAGGTGGGGGGAAAGGCTCTTCAGGTAAGTCCAAAGTTGAAATTCTGGATTCTTCAAACAGCCACCGATCTATACTCGCCATCTCGACGCCGTAATAGCCATGATCTTTCCAGTTCCAGGATTCCCACCCCAGCCATCCACCAATTTGTGCTAAGACTGGGGCAAGAAGGCCAGCTTTCGAATAAGAACTCTCTGCATTGATGGTAGACAACTTCTGCTCCTCACGAAATAAATGTAGTCCCACCAATATCGTGCCAAGAGCAGTTCGTCTCGTGTCAGAGTCGCAAGACACTGCAGTTGGCAAGTAGCCTTCCGCACCCATTGCAGCCTCACCTTGGGGAGAAGCAAGAAACTCTCGGGATAACGCCACACACCGAAGAATATAGGGATTTTTTCGGGAATTGGCTGCCGTCTCAGGACCGGGTCGATGATCTGCCCAGGATACTTCTTCCATAGTCTTCAAATCGCCTTCCGAAATCCAACCCCAAGAAGAGCCCGTCATCCAAGCTGAGGCAACACCACGCGATCCAGTTTCTTGGTCCAGCATACTATCCCAGTTGTCAAGGTCAACTGAGCTGCCGCTACTAGATCGAAGAAACTCGGCTTTTCTTCGCTTTGGTCTAGCCGGAGCTTTCGAGCGGTTGCCCTCAATAAAATAAACCCCCATTGTAAAGAGGGACAATCACCATTGCAGTCCACTCTAAATCGCTATCATTGTCCCCTTCCCTCCTCGTTTGAAGCCACTTCAACACTTCCCACCAACCAACAAGAATTCCATCCCCGGCCTTATCCCCCTGTCGCAAAACCAACCTGCAGACGTCAAGGATCTGCTTAACACGAAGATTATGCGGCTCAAGTTGTATCTGAA